>NC_043020.1:14903363-14918363 GCF_006345805.1 Octopus sinensis
CAGAATGAAATGCTGCTAAGCATTTTCCTGGTGTGCTAATGATTCTGCTAGCTTGCTGCCTTCGTGAAGAGATATATTAGAAATGGTTACTTCCAAAACCAGCCATCATTAAAAAAAGATTTTTTAAAAAATGAAAAAAGGAGAAAACAAACAAGATGAGTTGAGAATCATGATGTGTGCTGGTTAATGGACTGAAGAAATGGAACCTAAAAGTGATTCATGGTGGCTGGTGTCAAGATGTCAAACAACAGCTATAAAACAGAACCAAAGGTAGTTGGTGGTAGGAAGGACATCCAGCCATAAAAACCCTGCCAAAACAGTGAAACTTGGTGCAGTCTTCTGCCTCGCCAGCTCTTGTCAAACTGTCCAACCCATACCAAAATGGAAAAAAAGATGTTAAATGATAATGATGATGATGATGATGGGTCTGAAAGTTCAATGAAATAAAAAAAAAAGCTGAAAACTCCTTAGGCCTATGAAAACTGCCATGGTATCAGTTGCTCTCTGACAGGTTTATGGAGAGCTAGCAGAAACGTTAGCACGCCAGGTGAAATGCTTAGCGGTATTTCGTCTGCCGTTACGTTGTGAGTTCAAATTCCGCCGAGGTCGACTTTGCCTTTCATCCTTTCGGGGGTCGATAAATTAAGTACCAGTTACACACTGGGGTTGATGTAATCTACTTAATACCTATGTCTGTCCTTGTTTGTCCCCTCTGTGTTTAGCCCCTTGTGGGTAATAAAGAAATAGGTTTATGGTTGAGCCTGTGGCCATGAAGACCTCTGGTGCTCTTGGCCCCTGGACCATATCTCTGCTCACCACTGTTGGGGCAGAGATAGCTGTCCACAAGTGCAAGCCTCATGAGTCAGAGTGGCTCTTCCAGTGCATCTCCCGTGCCATCCTCTGGGGCAGTGTCTTTTCCATTTTGTCTGCTGGGGCCATGAAAAATTGACTTGAGTTTATAGAGAATGGAAAAATATGGCTTGTAGTTGTTTTTCTGGTTCTTTATATCTTAAGTTCAAATCCAGCTGATGTTAAATTTTGCCAAGACAAAGATGTTGGGCTATGAAAGGTCACCAGTGACTGAGTTTCAAAGAGTTGCTGTGAAACTCTCTTTTACTTGTTTCAGTCATTTGACTGCGGCCATGCCGGAGCACCGCCTTTAGTCGAGCAAATTGACCCCGTGACTTATTCTTTGTAAGCCCAGTACTTATTCTATCGGTCTCTTTTGCCGAACCGCTAAGTGACGGGGATGTAAACACACCAGCATCGGTTGTCAAGCAATGCTAGGGGGACAAACACAGACACACAAACATATACACATACACTTATATATATATACATATATACGACAGGCTTCTTTCAGTTTCTGTCTACCAAATCCACTCACAAGGCATTGGTCGGCCCGGGGCTATAGCAGAAGACACTTGCCCAAGATGCCACGCAGTGGGACTGAACCCGGAACCATGTGGTTGGTTAGCAAGCTACTTACCACACAGCCACTCCTGTGTCAGGTTGCTGCAGTACAATGAAAATACTGATGGCTCATAAAAGATGTGGATTTTAAAACAGATGGCTAAAGTAGTTCTTCCATGATGTAATTGCTTGGTCACACATGAAGTCACTTGTCAAATTGGCTGTTATTAGAGCTTCATGGTGACTTCTGGCTTTCTGCACGTTGACTTCAAATTCTATCCAGGTCAGCTTTATATATATGTATGTGAGCGTATATGTTTGTGTGTCTGTATTTGTCTCCCCAACATCGCTTGAAAACCGATGCTGGTGTGTTTACGTCCCCGTAACTTAGCAGTTACGGAGACCAATAGAATAAATACTAGGCTTCCATAGAATAAGTCCTGGGGTCGATTTGCTCGACTAAAGGCGGTGCTCCAGCATGGCCACAGTCAACTCATCCTTTCAGGATTGATAATAAAGTACCAATCCAGGGTAGTGAAATGGTGCAATGTTTGAATGCTTAACAAAATCCATTTTGGTTCTGCGTTCAGATTGGCAGAGGACAAGGGGAGGTAACTCTTTTAAGACTCAACAAACTTGATGACTTTTGGGGAATTACTTAAGCAAATGCCCAAGGATTTCATCTGATTACTCTCATTCCCAGCACAGCAGCTGACTGTTGAAAAAGGATAGCGACTTTCAAGTACTGTGTACTATGCCAGTATGCAATATATGTATAAATGTCTGTGCATATATGTTTGTATATTCATATGTGTGTACATATTAAAAAAGAGCCAAGTTAGTATTTCGCAAAGCATATTTCCAGATTGCAGGACAATCTGGAACACCTCATGTTTCCGGTCCTCACACCATAAAACATTGGATAATCTCTTCTTTTCTGCTTCTCCCCTTTGCTAAATAGACCTGTTCTGTTGCTTATCATCTAGCTTCCTGGTGGTTGGACTCTGAAGCAAAGAATATTACATTACATATGCTATTCTTTACACTTTCTATATTTGTTTACGAAGGACCACACTGGTGTTCGTAATAGATTTCTCTACTTTATTCTTTTAGGAAGTCTGCAGAAGTATGGGGTATGTGGGTATTTTGAAAATACCTCACAAAATGACGACTGTGCTCTGGATAGTTATTGGTTGCCCTTTGGCAAGGTATAGCACCCATTCAACCACCCTGCCAGGGATAAAGCAAAGTCAAGGGACTGCAGCATGATGGGTTGTGAAGAAGTAGCAGAAGAGCTCAACCAAGTTAAAAGTGATCCTTACATAACCTGTGGCCTATGCTAGGGGTGTAACCAGCCCACTTATGCATACCTTTCCTTCATTGGACACTAAACTCTGCTTGCTAATGATTTTCTGGTTACAGCCATCATCATGATCATCATAGTCCTGATTTCCATGCTAACATGTGTTACACAAATTATTGATGCAGTCCAAGTCGTTCTTGTTTGGAGTTACTGTTCCCCAAACGGGTCAAAGGATCACGTTTTATGCTTTGTTCCATTTTTGGCTTACTTACTGTAGTTGATGCCAAACCTGTTGAGACAAGTGAAATTGAAATCAAATCCAATTCGCAAATTCAGTGACTGGCACATGTGCCAGTGGAGTGCTAAGAGCACCATCCAAGCGTGATTGCTGCCAGAGCAGCTGACTGGCTTCCATACCGGTGGCATGTAAAAAGCACCATTCAAAGGTGATAGTTACCAGCGTCGCCTTACTGGCACTTGTGCTGGTGGCATGTAAAAAACATTTGAGCAAGGTCGTTGCCAGTGCTGCTGGGCTAGCTCCTGTGCAGGTGGCACATAAAAAACACCACTTGAGCGTGGATGTTGCCAGTACTGCCTGACTGGCCCTCCTGCTGGTAGCACATAACAGCACCCACTACACTCTTGGAGTGGTTGGCATTTGGAAAGGCATACAGCTGTAGAAACTCTGCAAGATCAGATTGGAGCCTTGTGCAGCTAACTGGTTCGCCAGTCCTCAGTCAAATCGTCCAACCCATGCTAGCATGGAAAGCAGGCGTTAAACGATGATGATGCTGAGCAGAGAAATCCTTGAAGATGAACTGTCAGGATCATGAAACTCTATCAAGAGGGTAACTGCAACACATCCATATGTGTGATGTTCATGGTTGTGTAATCAGCTAATGAAAGATTCACTGTGACTCAGATCCGCAATTCAAATTCATAATAATGGAATTGGATGGCAACAGAGAGTCATGGGAATCCATGAAAGTAGTGGATGGAAAAACTAAGATTTCTAATTTTCTGACCTACAATGCTTGTAACTACAAGAGTTACACAAGGTAACCTGAAAGCCATTGGTTACTGTGATATTTCAAGTGAAAGTATTTTAGAAGGTTAAGTGTTCTCCTACAATGACTTTACTATATTAGACCTTCCCACTGTAATATTATTCCTCTGGTGATAATATTTCATCATTCCAAAGTGGTGAGTTGGCAGGATTGTTTGTTATTGCACTAAGTAAAAGGCTTAGCTGCATTTTGTCTGTCTTTATGTTCACATTCCACTGAGGTCGACTTTGCCTTTCAATCCTTTTAGGGTTGATAAGTTAAGTTATGTTAAATTTTTTGGCTCAAAAAGCAAAAAGCAAGGCCATGTAGGGGGACATGGAGTTATGTACAGGGAGGGTGTTCATGCAAAGAGTTCAGGCCATTTCTGGTCAAGGGAGACTTTGAACCGAGCGGTCGTCTGCATCTTCACTATCTCGTCCGGCAGCTTATTCCACGGATCTGCAACCCGGACGGAGAAAGCCTCTCTCCTTTGATTGAGATGAAATCATCGCAGATAGAGCTTTTCGGAGTGACCCCACAGCTGACGCTCTGAAGCAGGAGTGAAGAACAGCTCTTTTGAGAGGTTACACTTTCTGCTTATGATGTTGTGAGCAAGAATGAGATCACCACGGCGGCGTAATTTTTCGAGAGAATAAAGGTCGAGCGTCTTCAGCCTTTCTTCATAAGACAAATGCTTGAGACCAAGATAAAATAAGCACCAGTTGAGCTTACCCCTTCCCCAAAATTACTGGCCTTGTGCCAAAATTTGAAAACTATTTTTCATCATTCCTTACAGAAATTTGGACCATGACCTAATGATGAAGCTTTTACATTGATGCTTGACCTGCTAGAAGTTGCTGCTAAATCTCCCTCAGATCACACCATATCTTTAAAAAATGTAACAAGGGATAATGATTTTCTGGTTACAGCCATCATCATGATCATCATAGTCCTGATTTCCATGCTAACATGTGTTACACAAATTATTGATGCAGTCCAAGTCGTTCTTGTTTGGAGTTACTGTTCCCCAAACGGGTCAAAGGATCACGTTTTATGCTTTGTTCCATTTTTGGCTTACTTACTGTAGTTGATGCCAAACCTGACATCAACCAATTTACAGAGTGTACTGGGTGCAAAATATACATATATATATATATATATATGTGTGTATATATATATGTGTGTGTGTGTGTATATATATGTGTGTGTGTATATATATATGTGTATATATATATATATGTGTATATATCATCATCATCATCATGCTAGCATGGGTTGGACGGTTCAACTGGGGTCTGGGAAGCCAGAAGGCTGCACCAGGCCCAGTCTGATCTGGCAATGTTTCTACGGCTGGATGCCCTTCCTAATGCCAACCACTCCGTGAGTGTAGTGGGTGCATTTTACGTGCCACCGGCACGGGGGCCAGGCGAGGCTGGCAACGGCCACGTTCGGATGGTGCTTTTTACGTGCCATATGTGTATATATATATATGTGTGTGTATATATATATGTGTGTATATATATATATATAATATATATATATATATATATATATACATACACATATCAAAAAGATGTGTTATAATACTATTCCATGTATACAAAAACAGTCATACCTCCAATCCAACATACCTACATCATCAGCTGTCCCGTGGATATCATTATGGTTTCAACATCTGGTCAGTACCATTCAATCTGGCAGTGTCAACACCACTAAAATTAGTGTTGCTTGGGAACAAACATATCAAAGAAGCCACAACTTTCAAACACATTTACCCTATGTACAACAGTATCGGTAAATAAATTCAACAAGTAAATCAATAACTAACTCCTAAATATGTAACTAAACAGCGACCAAACCTTTAAGTCATACATTTTATTCCCTACAGTCTTCCATAGTATAATAAAAGTGAAAGCGTAATAACCACATTCATTCAATCTAAATAAAGGCAGGATTAAACACTAACTTTAAAATTAAACTACAACAAAGAAACACATAAATCTATGTATATCTGTATTGGTATTAATAGTAAACCTACAATAACTAAATTATATACTAAATAACGACCAATTTTTAAGTCATACAAATAATAATCCCACCAGTCTTCCATAGTTACTACTCTGATATCTATATGTTTATATATATCCAAATTGAGGGAGGGAACAGGTAAAATGTGCACTACATATGTTTCTTAACTAGCTGAAGCTCATTATACAATAGTTACACAGTGAACTTAATGTAACTAATCACCAGGGTGAGATTGCCTTAATAAAGATTACATTGCTGCAGGGAATTTCTAAGTCAGCCACAACATTTTAGCTGTTCCATTTGCTCAATTTGAATTTTTATTTGTATTTTTAGCAGCATTAGTTGCTAACATTGAGCTACGTAGAAACTATTAGCTTATCAGATTTCTTTACAACTTCAGTATGGGAAAAAGTGTGTAACTCTTGATGCCAATAAATTGTTATTATAATCTTATCGTACACTCTCCATTTTTTGTTCTCTATACTGGCCACTTATTGCTGGAAGCTTACAAACTTCCTGCATTTGGATCCCCAGACTCTGTGTGTGTGTATAAGTACGCACACACAAACACACATACATCATCATCGTTTACTGTCTGCTTTCCATGGGTTGGACAGTTTGACTGCTGAGGACTGGCAAGCCGGTAGGCTACACCAGGCTTGAATCTGATCCGGCAAGGTTTCTACAGCTGGATGCCCTTCCTAGTGCCAACACTCTGAGAGTGTGGTGGATGCTTTTTACATGTCACTGTCATGGGGGCCAGTTAGGTGGTATTGGCATCGACCACGCTTGAATGGTGCTTTTTATGCGTCACTGGCACAGGAGCCAGTCAGGCAGTACTAGCATCAACCACACTCAAATGGTGCTTCTTACATACTACCGGTATGGAACTAGTCAGGCGGCACTGACATCGACCACGTTCGTATGGTGCTCTTTATGTGCCACTGGCATGGAAACCAGTCTGGTGGGACTGGCATGGACCACACTTGATTGGTGCTTTTTTTCGTGCCACTAGCATGGGTGCCAGTCAGGCATTGGTTATGACAATGATTTCACTTGACTCAACAGGTCTTCTCAAGCCCAGTACATTGCCTAATGATTGAAGGGTACCCTTAAATGGACTGGTTATGCAACACTGGCATAGGTCACGGTTATGGTCTCACTTGGCTTGCTAGGTCTTCTCAAGCACAGCATATCTCCAAAGGTCTCAGTCACTTGTCATTGCCTCTGTGTGGCCCAATGTTCAATGTTCATACTTCACCACCTCATCCCACATCTTCCTGGGTCTACCTCTTCCACAGGTTCCCGCCACTGTTAGGGAGTGACACTTTTTCACACAGCTGTCCTCATCCATATGCAACACATGACCAGACCAGTGCAGTCGTCTCTTTTGCACACCACACCTGATGCTTCTTATGTCCAGCTTTTCTCTCAGGGCACTTACACTCTGTCGTGTATGCACACTGACATTACACATCCAGCGGAGCATACTAGCTTCGTTCCTTTCAAGCCTACACATGTCCCCAGCAGTCACACCCCATGTTTCACTGCCGTGTAGCATGGCTATTCGTACACATACATCATACAGTCTACCTTTCACTCTGAGCTGTAGGCCCTTTGTTACCAGCAGAGGTAGGAGCTCTCTGAACTTTGCCCAGGCTATTCTTATTCTAGTAGCTACTCTCTCAGAGCATCCCCCCCCCACTACTGACTTGGTCACCTAGGTAACGGAAGCTATATATATCGTGTGTGCTGGCAGAAACGTTAGCACGCCGGGCGAAATGCGTTGCCATATTTCGTCTGCCGTTACGTTCCGAGTTCAAATTCCGCCGAGGTCGACTTTGCCTTTTATCCTTTCGGGGTCGATAAATTAAGTACCAGTTACGCACTGGGGTCGATGTAATCGACTTAATCCCTTTGTCTGTCCCCTCTGTGTTTAGCCCTTTGTGGGTAGTAATGAAATATATATATATCGTGTGTGTATGTATATATATAGTGTTTATATGTGTGTGTGTTGATAGTGATGACAGGATGACAGTATTGTAGAGAAGGGGGAGAAACATTTTTTTTCACTTTCCAAGGGACATAAGCTGAATAATTAACGTTGACGTCTTCCAGATTTGAAGTAGCTAATCGAAAGCCCACTGCATTATATGTTAGCTGTGACGTTGTTAACGACAGCGATGAGGATAATGCTGTTACTGCTTCTCAATGATGATGGTGAGGAGGAGGAGGGATGGTGAGAAGTCTGAAATCAACGGGACATCATAGTCGTAGTTTCGTTGTGTACGAGTTATTTCCCTTGTATTACTCTCTCTCTCTTTTACTCATTTACTTTCAGTCATTTGACTGCGGCATGCTGGAGCACCGCCTTTAGTCGAGCAAATCGACCCCGGGACTTATTCTTTGTAAGCCCAGTACTTATTCTATCGGTCTCTTTTGCCGAACCGCTAAGTGACGGGGATGTAAACACACCAGCATCGGTTGTCAAGCAATGCTAGGGGGACAAACACAGACACACATACATACACACACACACACACACACACACATATATATATATATATACATACATATATACGACAGGCTTCTTTCAGTTTCCGTCTACCAAATCCACTCACAAGGCATTGGTCGGCTCTGGGCTATAGCAGAAGATACTTGCCCAATATGCCAAGCAGTGGGACTGAACTCGGAACCCTGTGGTTGGTTAGCAAGCTACTTACCACACAGCCACTCCTGCGCCTATTTTATGTATAAAAAAATAATAATTTCTTCCCAATCATATAATTGAATTTTTACCTTTTCTATTTTTAGTCAAGAAGGCATGTAGTGCCCATAGCCTTTGTAAAGTCTCTGAGACTAATAGGAGTGACAGAGGAAGGTATTCTGAAATTGGATATCTGGCCCTGAATGTTTGTAAGAGAATAGATCTTTCATTCTTTTGGGGTTGATAAAATAAGTACCATTTGAGCACTGGGGTTGGTGTAATTGGCTTATCCTGTTCACAAATTTGCTGGCCTTGTGCTAAAATTTGAATCTATTATTTCATTATTCCCTGTAGAAATTTGGGCCATGACCTAATGGTGAAACTTTTACATTGGTGTTTGACCTGCTAGAAATAGCTGCTAAATCTCCCTCTCTGCAGGCACCCAAGGATTCCAAAGAATGAATTGTCTGTCTCCCTAGAATTAATGATAGGATTTAACTCAGGATGCAGACAGCAGCCAATATAATTCAATTCCTGTAAGGCATCCTGTCTGATGTGGATGCACATGGCCTAGTGGTTAGAGCAGCGGACTCGCGGTCGAGGGATCGCGGGTTCGAATCTCAGAGGGTGCAATATGTGTGTTTATGAGCGAAACACCTAAGCTCCACGCGGCTCCGGCAGAAGGTAATGGCCAATTTCTGCTGACTCTTTGGCCACAACTTTCTCTCACTCTTTCCTCCTGCATCTTGCAGCTCACCTGCGACGGACCGGTGTCCCATCCAAGTGGGGAACCTATACGCCAAGAAAACTGGGAAACTGGCCCTTATGAGCCAGGCATGGCTTGAGAAGGAACAAACAATCTTGTCTGATGCTCTAATGCTTCAGCCAAACTTTTAGACTGATAGTTTTTTTTAACTCTGGAAAGAATAAAGAGCAACGTTGATCTTTGGCAGGATTTTAACACAGAATGCAACAAGGCGCAGGAGTGGCTGTGTGGTAAGTAGCTTGTTTACCAACACGTGGTTCTGGGTTCAGTCTCACTGTGTGGCACCTTGGGCAAGTGTCTTCTACTATAGCCTCGGGCCAACCAAATCCTTGTGAGTGGATTTGGTAGACGGAAACTGAAAAGAAGCCCATCATATATATGTATGTATGTATATATATATATATATATGTATGTGCGTGTATGTTTATGTGTCTGTGTTTGTCCCCCTAGCATTGCTTGACAACCGATGTTGGTGTGTTTATGTCTCCGTTACTTAGCGGTTCGGCAAAAGAGACCGATAGAATAAGTACTGGGCTTACAAAAGGATAAATACCGGGGTTGAGTTGCTCGACTAAAGGCGGTGCTCCAGCATGGCCGCAGTCAAATGACTGAAACAAGTAAAAGAGTAAGAGTAAGGCAGAATAAATACCTCAAAGCATTTTGCTTGATGATGTCCTAATATATTTGTTTCCTTTGTCATTTTGCTGATTGTGAAGACAATTTTATATGTGTATGTTAGTATTAGTGATGTTTTAGCTTGTGTTAGTCCTCAGGAGATGCTAGTTAAAGGTTTGGTGAGTGTGGTAGTTTTGTAAATTAATTGTGTTTAATAGTTATCATCATCATCATTGTCCTCATCATCATCATCAACATTTAACGTCTGTTTTCAGGGTGGCATGGGTTGAATGGCTTAATTGGAATTGGCAAGGCCAGGAGCCAAGTTGACCTTGGTGGAATTTGAACTCAGAATGTGAAGATGAACAAAATGCTGCTTAGAATTTTGCCTGGCATGCTAACAATTCTGCCAGCTTGATGCCTTTAAGAGTGATAAAATATGGGTTTCGGATTTTGGCACAGGGCCAGCAATTTTTAGGGAAGGAGTCGCTTACATCGACTCCAGTGTTCAACTGTTACATTATTTTATTGACCCCCAAGAGGATGAAAGGCCAAGTTGGCCTTGTCAGAATTTGAACTCAGGATGTGAAGACAGATGAAACATCACTAAGCATTTTATTCTGTCAACTCACTGCCTTTAACCCTTTTGTTACTAACCCGGCCAAAACCGGCTCTGGCTCTGTGGTAAAATGTCTTGTTTTCATAGATTTTGAATTAAAATATTCCACCAAACCTTAGTCGCAATTTATGTTCCTAACACAAGCTTAATGATAACCAAGTTATTTTACTAAATTCTTTGTTATATTTAAAATAATTGAAAGAAACACAGAGCATCTCAAAATTAATACAGTAACAAAAGGGTTAAAGTGATAAAATATTGATTCAACTGGTTTTCTATTTCATTATTTCCCTTTGATCTCTCTTTCTAGTTACTGACTCACCAGTTCTGAGAAATGACCTCTTCATGCTTTGGTAATTCTGTTTTATCTCACACTGAAGACATCTTGGCAACAAACATAGAAGGTATGGAAAGTTTCTCACCACATCACATCTATTGTTCATTCATCTCTCTCTATATAAACGGCAGTTTGTCTGTGCGTGTTTCTGTGTGTCTGTTTGCTTGTACCCTCACCCTGACCACGGCTTTCAACCGATTCTGAAGAAACTTGACACACACATAGCCCAATGTCATAATTCAAAACTAACGCAGCGAAAATTTTGAAAAGTTCCCCCAGTTCTAAAAAAATCGATAAATTCGACATGGGGTCGAGAATCAGAAACACAAACCACAGACTGTCTAGGGGACGCAACTCGACCTTTTTAACTCTCAAAAAAATTTACCATCATTTTTTTTCCATTTTTTTGCTATTTTTTGGCTATAACTCTAAAAATGCTTTATAGTTATTTCCCTTACAAACCTGAGCAACGCCGGGCAATACTGCTAGTTATTCATAAATATGGTTTCCCTGCTTGGGACTGCATGAGACTTCTGTCTAATGTCATCCTTTATGATCCTGTGATTTCAACATTAAATCATTAATTTGACAACCTTGACTGTGGCTTCCCCCAGCAGCTGTAGCATCATCACTCTCCCATTACTATTAAAAACTGCTTAGGGTAAGGTGGGACTGTATGTGGTTGTTTAATTTCCTAGAAATAACAGTAAAATTCCCTCGAGTCACACACTCAAATCTTGAAGAAAATGGTTAGCACACATTGGATAATGTAGTCCTAGATAACATTGTCTGAATAAAAGACAGGATGATCATGGCTGGAATGTCTTTGATAATAGCTCTGATCAATCAGGGACTAAGTATCCTAGTGAGCTTATGTTCTGAGTTGACGTTAAAGGATTTTATCTGCAGCTGTGAAAAAAGAAATATCTAATGATTCCCTTTTTGCTTGAAACATGTAGAACGGAAACATTTTATATTTGTGGAATAGAACAACAGAATGCAAATATATTGATACAAAACTAAATTCTTACACAAGCAACAAGAAAAAGCATCTCCTTGATTACTGAAGTAAAACTAGATTCAGCCTCCATCTAATTCGAACCTTATATTGAGACGATCATGCCATTACAATTCATTTTATCCAGTAGGTAAGACCTTCAAGTTGTAGGAGTGTTAACAGACCTCAAAAGTACAATAACAAAAATTTAAACTAGAGTACATCAATGGAAATTGTAGTTGTGATACCAGTGCCGGTGGCATGTAAGAGAACCATCTGATCGTGGCCGTTGCCAGCGCTGCCCCAACTGTCCTCCGTGCCAGTGGCATGTAAAAAGCACCATCCGATTGTGGCCATTGCCAGCCTCACCTGGCCTCCATGCTTGTGGCAAGTAAAAAGCACCATCCAATCGTGGCCGTTTGCCAGCCTCGTCTGGCACGTAAAAAGCACCCACTACACTCATGGAGTGGTTGGCATGAGGAAGGGCATCCTGCCATAGAAACATTGACAGATCAGACTAGGCCTGGTGCAGCCTTCTGGCTTCTCAGACCCCAGTTGAACCGTCCAACCCATGCTAGCATGGAAAGCAGACACTAAACGATGATGATGATGAATACAGACTAGTTTTCAATCTCTCTCACACACATACACACTTATGGATGCATATTCGTCCATTCATCCATATGCATGCATACATATGTATGTACATACATACATGCATATAGACATAGTCTATATCTGTCCCAATAACTGTAGATTAGGTAGGGCAATTTCTGTTCAGTTCAAGCAGAAACAGAAATCCACAGCTGTCATGTTATCTTCAGACTGTTTTTCTTTGACCCTTTTAGCTCTGGCCAAGGAGATATTACCCACAACTGGACTAAAGTTCTACAGCCAATTCTCTTTATATGATGTATTCGGCAAACAGAAAGAAATATAACGAAAACAACTTGTTAAAAAATATAAAAACCAGGTTTCTTACTTAAAATTGGTGTGTTTTCAGTGTGATTCCAGTATTGCACTTTAGTGTATCACTCTTCATCTTTTCTCTCTGCAGTAAATTCACTTTCACTTCCGATTTCATCTTCAGCTTCAAAATTTCTCACCTTCATCAAATATTTTTAAATCATCTGCAGGATACATTTCATTGAAATTTCAGTCATCCTCATCAGAATGTTCTAATTCCTGCAATACATCTGTAGTTGTGAATATCCTACATCCTTGCCATTCTTCTCCAGACACGTTTGGCTGCAGTGGACTCTAAGAACGCCTTATCTCCGAGCAGACAAATTAATACCGCAATGATGACAAATATTTATTCTGATTAGCTGGTGTATTTATAGTTTCACTTGATGCTACCTTGAGGGTTTCCCCATTCCTGCTATATCAGTAATTTGGCAGAACATCAAGTTTGAAGTTCTCAATTGGGTTTAACCGCATGTCACTTTTAGAGGTTTTGATTCTTCAGATTATTTCCCTTCATTTGAAATTAGTACTAACTGCTAGCAGGTGATTGGTTTGCCCTCTTTAGATGCAAAGATAATTTTAGTTAATCAAGAATTTCTTTTGTATGTTAATTAATATAACCTTATTTATCTTTGCTGCACAAATACATGCCACTGGTCACTCTAAGTTATTTTGCTTAGCTTGGTTTCACTTCATATATATATATGAATTTATTATATATATATCTATCTATCTATATATATATATATATAATAAATTCAGGGTGAATACTTGATAAATGTAAGCACCTGTATATGCCAGCTAGTAGCATAGGTGAGAGGATATATGTATCAAATGAAATAAATGTAAAACAGGACACAAAAGATTTTGCGGTATATATGTTTCGAGCTTTATAGAACAACTTATTCTTACATCAATGCATAATCGACATAACAGATCATCATCATCATCATCATCATCGTTTAACATCCGTTCTCCATGCTAGCATGGGTTGGATGGTTCGACCGGGGATCTGGGAAGCCAGAAGGCTGCACCAGACTCCAGTCTTATCTGGCAATGTTTCTACAGCTGGATGCCCTTCCTAACGCCAACCACTCCGTGAGTGTAGTGGGTGCCTTTTACGTGCCACCTGCACAGGTGCCAGGTGAGGCTGGCAACGGCCACGGTCGGATTGGTGTATTTTACGTGCCACCGGCACGGAGGCCAGTCGAGGCGGCGCTGGCATCGGCCACGAGTCGGATCAGACCAGGATCCTGGCTGGTTCAATTCGATTTCGATTTCGCTTGCCCCAACATGTCTTCGCAAGAGATAATCGACATAACAAATAGTTATATATATATATATATATATATATATATATATATATATATATATAAATTCTATAATTATGAGTATAATTATAATTAGGGTTTAGCAAAAATTTGCTTCACCACATACCGCAATTCTGAAATAGCAGTTAAAAACTACTATTTCACTACCATAAGAAAATCTCCCAGACAGCCATACTCAACAGTTGTTGATATATATATATATATATATATATATATATATATATATATATATATATATATCATCATCATCATTGTTTAATGTCTACTTTTTATGCTGGCATGGGTTGGACAGTTTGACATGGAACTTGCTAGCAGGGAGCAGTCCAGACTCCAACTATCCATTGAGGGATGGTTTCATTAACAGACCTCAAAAGTACAAACTTCTTGAATAGTAAACTAGAGTACAGACTAGTTTTCAATCTCTCTCATACATTAGGTAGGGCAATTTCTCTTCTGATGATGTCTGTTCAAGCAGAAACACAAATCCACAGCTGTTGTGTTTGCCTTCAGACTGTTTTTCTTTGACCCTGTAAGCTCCGGCCTTTCCTAATGCTAACCACTTAATAGAGTGTGCTGGGTGCTTTTTATGTGCCACTGGCATGGGTGCGTTAACACAGCACTGATACGGGTGCTTTTTAAGTGGCACCAACACCTGAAAGGACAAGCCTGTATGTGTGAAAACTGATTTTTACTTAGTTTGACATGTCTTATCAAATACAGAAAATCACCACATCTCCCAGTCCCTTGTCATTTCCTCAGTGAAGCCCAGCATCCGAAGATCCTTTCTCCCCATCTTCTTTGTCCCACATTTTCTCGGGTCTATTCCTTCCTCAAGTACCCTCCACAATCAGAGCTTGAAACTTCTTTATGTA
>NC_043020.1:14923363-14948363 GCF_006345805.1 Octopus sinensis
CGAAATCTCAGAGTTATGAGATAAAGCATGGTTAATTCAAAGCAATGTAGAGAAATAAGCATTGCATTTGACAGAGTAATCTGAATGCCAAAAAGTTATTCACATTGTTTTCAATTAATCATGCATTATCTTGTAGTTTTGAGATTTTGATGATGTGATTGTTTATTTTTAGAATGATATTGCGGGGTAGGTGTGAGAGGCTGGATATGGACAGTTTGATCATTACAGGTAGAATATTTGGGCCAGATATGGTTGAATTAATTTGGTCATATTGACTATTGACCACAGGTCCATCCTTGTCCACTAATCACTACATCCACCTCTACCTCCACCTCTAACCATGTGTCAGTCTCCTCTCACACAATTATATTACTCTTTTACTTGTTTCAGTCATTTGATTGTGGCCATGCTGGAGCACTGCCTGTAGTCGAGCAAATTGACCCCAGGACTTATTCATAATTATTATTACATTTATCACTGTTGCTATGTTAGCCACCACTCATTGTGGCTTAGTGGTTAGGGTATTCGGTTCATGATATTAAAAGGTTAAATAACAGACCTGGGTGAGAGGAAAATTTTGTTGAGAATTTCATGTGGTAAAAACATTCAGAAAAAAATGTTTCTAAATTTCAAATTTTTAAAAGATTCTTCCCAGCTCATGGAATATCCACCTCAACCCCATACCATCACTAAGGATGTATCTTAATTCAGTTGTTCATGTCCACATGTGTGGTTGCTGGCTGAATCAGCAGGCTAAATGAGGAAGGTCTCAATCTAGTCAATGGACTTGTAAGAAACAACAGGCAACCCGTGAAAAATAATTTTTTCTAAAATTTCACTTTTTTATATTGTCCCCTCCTTTGGTGGCATTCTTAATAACAACACCTGACCCACAGATACAGAATGCATAAGCATAGTTGTTCCTGTTCCCTCAACCAATATACATCAAAATGTTTTTGCTTGATTGTAAGAAAGTGTATCAGTGAATCAAGATGTGGGTGAGAAGTGTGTATGGATGGATAATGGTAAACTTTCACTTTGTTATTCTGGTAGGAAGTGGGTATGGCACTGCTACTATGAAAGGCTATTAGATCTGGAGAGTGCATGGATGAAAGTATGTTTTCTCAACACAGATTCAACAAAACCACTAGCTATCCTAGTTAAAAGCAGTATGAAAGTAGAGAAGGCCCCTGGTCCATCAGGAATTACCACTGAGAATGCTTAGAATATCTGACAGAGTTGGATACAGCTTTGTTACCTGCATAGTCATTTAGGTTGTGCAGGTAGGTATCAAAGGCGGCGAGCTGGCAGAAACATTAGCACACAGGGCGAAATGCGTAGCCGTATTTTGTCTGCCGTTACGTTCTGAGTTCAAATTCCGCCAAGCTCGACTTTGCCTTTCATCCTTTCGGGGTCGATTAAACAAGTACCAGTTACGCACTGGTATCGATGTAATCGACTTAATCCGTTTGTCTGTCCTTGTTTGTCCCCTCTGTGTTTAGCCCCTTGTGGGTAGTAAAGAAATAGGTATTTCGTCTGCCGTTATGTTCTGAGTTCAAATTCCACCGAGGTCGACTTTGCCTTTCATCCTTTCGGGGTCAATAAATAAAGTACCAGTTACGCACTGGTGTCGATGTAATCGACTTAATCCTTTTGTCTGTCCTTGTTTGTTCCCTCTGTGTTTAGTCCCTTGTGGGTAATAAAGAAATAGGTATCATAGCCAATGACTGGTGTAGCAGCATTATAGTCGGCTGTTACAAAGATACAGGAGATGCCTTAGAGAAAAGCAATTGCAGTGGCATCAAATTGTTGGACTGGGTCATGAAAGTTACAGAAAGACTTATAGCATGGTTATCTGGGAAGAGAGTTAGCCTAAATGAAATGCATTTTGATTTTATGCCAAGGAGAAGTACTACTAATGCTCTTTTCCTAATAAGGCAACTGCAAGAGACGTATTTGGCTCAGAGTAAATCACTGCACTTGGCATTTGTTGACCTGAGGAAAGCCTTTGACAGGGTCCCTTGCTCTGTGATTTGGTGGTTACTAAGGAAGCTAGGAGGAGGCAAATGGTTTATGATAGCCATGTACAGGGGTGCTGTCAGTAAGGTGAGTTAGCAAAGAGTACAACAAATTTAGTGTGTAGGGCTCAGTTCTCAGTCTCCTCATATTCATCATTGTTTTCTAGGCCATACCAGGAATTTCAGATGAGTTATTGCTACATGCTGATGACTTCAGTCTTAACGCTGTATCTGTAGAAATTACAGATATAGGAGCAAAACTTGGAATGAAAGGGCCTTAAAGATAACTGAGCAACAAATAAAGTAAGCAGAAAAATGGACAGTTCTCTACGCCTTTCAAGCAAATGATCCTGCTTGATATGTAGAAAATATGTAGGTTAAGATTCCATTTGATGTACCAAATGCAAACTAAGGATATGCAAGAGGTGCTGTGGAATCAGGAAGGTTAACAGAGAAAGTAGACTATGTATGAGGTAGATGTTCAAGAGCAATAATCGGAAAGGGATTTTCTTGAATGCCCAGAACGAATCTTAGGGGTAGTAGATAATTTCTGTTGGTGGCCTTATTGTTAGTGAGGGGGATGTTCTGAAGGTATAGTTGCTTCAACAAGAACTGTCTGCAGACAGTTCACAGAACTATTACCTCTGCTGGTAACAAAATTCCTCTCTGTCAGAGTGAAATGCAGATTGTATGATGCTTCTGTACAAACAGTAATACTACATGGTTGTTGGACATGGGCCCTTAACCCTTTCGTTACCAAACCGCCCGAAAAAAATTTTGGTTAATGTGACCAAGCTGCCCAAAACCACCCGAATTTACCTATTCATATTTAAATGAGAATATCAGAGCAAATCTCTTTAGTACATTCGTGAAAACACGTATTATACTTCGTAAACAGTTCATCTACAGTTTTGTACAAAAATCGAAGTGTAATTTTAATTCCATGAATTTTGGGAGATTTTTTTTCCAAAATTTGTTCCTATTGTGTTTTCAAAATTTGTAATTCTGACAAAAAATGGATACAAATTTCATTATATCAAGCAGCGAGTCAGAATTCGAAGGATTTTCTACTGAAGACCTTCATAAATCTAACTCTATGACTGAAAAAAAAAGCATGTGGTATTTGATAATGAATCTGATGTTTCATTTTCCGAAAGTGAAAACAGTGAATCCGAGAGCTCCGACAGCGATAAAGAAAATGAATTGGCACCTGAATGGAGTGAAAATTTAAAAACTGTTTCTTTCGGTGATTTTTCTGAAGAAACTGGACCAAGCCACAGACTTTCCCAGAAGAGTAAAGCCTTAGACTATTTCTTTTTACTTTTTCGAATGAGCCTATTTGAA
Source organism: Octopus sinensis (assembly GCF_006345805.1). Classification (NCBI taxonomy): domain Eukaryota; kingdom Metazoa; phylum Mollusca; class Cephalopoda; order Octopoda; family Octopodidae; genus Octopus; species Octopus sinensis. The sequence goes on from NC_043020.1 coordinate 14,926,726, forward strand.
ATCATTACGGCGGAAACGAACCGTTACGCTAAATGTAAACAAAACGAAAGAAAGTGGTGTCCCATAACCTTAAATGAAATTAAGACTATTTTGCCATAAATATTATTATGGGTATCAGAAAGTTACCCAGAATAACAAATTCTATCGTAAAATTTTGTTGTATATCCAATTGAATATTAGCTAATAACCCATTTTCTATAGCGATGTTTGAACAAAATTTTAATAATTTTATATTTTGTTGAATTTACCTGTATCTACCTGCAATTAGAGTCACTTTGTGACAAAAATTATAGTATAGAATTGGTTGAGAACATTTCATTAAATTATCTTCCAAAATTCACGTTAATATATTGATAAATAAAAAAGTTATAGTTGTTTATTGAAACACATAAGGGGTGTATTTTGGTCAGAAATATAGTAACGAAAGGGTTAATGCAGAAAACAAGCGAAGACTATAAAGAAATGAAGTAATATGCTCTGGTGGATGTGCAATGTCCATGTGATTGTATAACAAAGTGCAAATGTATTAAGATAAAAATTAGATGTCAGAGGCATTAGATGCGTTGTGCAAGTGTGAAAATTATGCTGGTGTGGTCATGTGATGTGTATGGATGAGGGTAGCTGCATAAACACTTGACAATTACTACATGTGGACAGAACCTATGGAAGAGGGAGACCCAGAAAAACATGGGAGACAGTGGTGAAGACCAATCTTAAGAGGTTGAACGTCATCAAAGATATGACAAAGGACCATGATAATTAATGATATGCTGTGCTCAAGAAAATCTTTGCATCATGGCAAAATAGGTCCCAAAAACATTTATATCAATAAACACAACTGGGGCCTGCCCTCAGATCCAATCTATTTTTGTCAAACCTTTCCCACTCTCTCATCTTCCTATTTCTTTACTACCCACAAGGGGCTAAACACAGAGGGAACAAACAAGGACAGACAAATGGATTAAGTCGATTATATTGACCCCAGTGTGTAACTAGTACTTAATTTATCGACCCTGAAAGGATGAAAGGCAAAGTCGACCTCGGCGGAATTTGAACTCAGAACGTAACGGCAGACGAAATACGGCTACGCATTTCGCCCGGTGTGCCAACGTTTCTGCCAGCTCGCCGCCTTATCTCTCGTCTTCCTGTCACCCATCCCCATTTAACTGTGGCACAATTCTGCTGCTGTAATTGTATGAAAGCAGAATTGCATATCACATCCTGCTCACGAAGTTAATGTTACCAGTCCTCCCTCTGCCATGAACCACTTTCATTTGACATCCATTCCTCAGTCACATTATCATCTGTTTCCACTTAATTTTCTACTGAACACTCTTTCTGTTCCATTTGTTATTTATCATTTCCCCTGAGCTCCATCTGCCATACCTCGTTCTCATTGATTGTCCTCCACCTCGTTTGCCACTCACTTTGACCACAGGCCAATCCTTGTCCATCATTCACTATATATATTTCTTTACTGCCCACAAGGGGCTAAACATAGAGGGGACAAACTAGGACAGACAATGGGATTAAGTCGATTACATCGACCCCAGTGCGAAACTGGTACTTTATTTATTGACCCCGAAATGATGAAAGGCAAAGTTGACCTCGGCGGAATTTGAACTTAGAATGTAACGACAGACGAAATACCTATTTCTTTATTACCCACAAGGGGCTAAACATAGAGGGGACAAACTAGGACAGATAATGGGATTAAGTCGATTACATCGACCCCAGTGCGAAACTGGTACTTTATTTATCGACCCCGAAAGGATGAAAGGCAAAGTCGACCTCGGCGGAATTTGAACTCAGAATGTAACGACAGACGAAATACCTATTTCTTTATTACCCACAAGGGGCTAAGCATAGAGGGGACAAACAAGGACAGACATAGGTATTAAGTCGATTACATCGACCCCAGTGCGTAACTGGTGCTTAATTTATCGACCCCGAAATGATGAAAGGCAAAGTCGACCTCGGCGGAATTTGAACTCAGAATGTAACGACAGATGAAATACCGCTAAGCATTTCGCCCAGTGTGCTAACGTTTCTACCAGCTCGCCGCCATTATTCACTATATTCACCTATACCCCCCCCCATCTGAAACCATGTGTCAGTCTCCTCTCACATAATTATTATTACAATTATCAATATTGCTATGTAAGCCACTACTCATTGTAGCTTAGTGGTTAGGGTATTCGGCTCATGATCATAAGGTCATGGGTTCAATTCCCAGTGGCACATTGTGTCCTTGAGCAAGACACTTTATTTCATGTTGCTCCAGTCCACTCTGCATGCAAAAATAAGTTGTACCTGTATTTCAAAAGGCCAGCCTTGTCGTTCTGTGTCACACTGAATCTCCCTGAGAACTACATTAAGGGTATACATGTCTGTGAAGCTGGCAGATATGTTAGCAAGCCGGGCGAAATGCTTTGTGGTATTTCTTCCGCCACTGCGTTCTGAGTTCAAATTCCGCCGAGGTTGACTTTGCCTTTCATCCTTTCAGGGTCAATAAATTAAGTACCAGTTACGCACTGGGGTCGATGTAATCGACTTAATCCGTTTGTCCTCTCTGTGTTCAGCCCCTTGTGGGTAGTAAAGAAATAGGTATACATGTCTGTGAAGTGCTCAGCTACTTGCACATTAACTTCATGAGAGAGCTGTTCTGTTGATTGGATCAACTGGAACCCTAGTTGTTGTAACCAATGGAGAGTCAGTTTTGCATGGTAGGAGAAAATCAGCCAATATTGATATAGCTAAACAGTGATTGAGAAATCACTGGTGTCGCAATTAGCAGGTAAGCTGAATCAAAGTTTGTCATCATTTTACATTTTCTACTTTCCAAGGTAGCCTCGGTTGGACAGTGAAAGGTAGAAGAGTCCAGTTTGCTGGACATTGGACATTGTTGTAGAGCTGAAAACGAGGTAATTTCTACTCTTCTCCTCTGGAAGCCATCTGCTCGCGATACCAGAGGGCGCACACTCTCCTAACCTGATGTAATCTCCAGGGATACAGGCATCCAGAAACAGGACCTCCTTAATGCTATGATGGACCGTGAAGTCTGGCGTAACATAGTAAATTCCATTGTCTTGACCACGGTTGAACAATGATGATGATGATGATGTGGCTAGATGCCATTCTTATTGTCAACCACTTTCATGGCACCAGCATGGGTGAATTTGTGTTACCCCCAGTGAGAGTAAAGACTTCTTTGAAACCTTGTGTTGTTCTCTGCTCAATTCACCAACCACTTCACATTGTGTACTAGGTGTTTTTTTTTTGTGCTATCACCACTAGTTAAAACATCTTCTCACTCACAGGTTAGCCATTTAGGCGGCGAGCTGGTGGAAACGTTAGCACACCGGGTGAAATTCTTAGTTCTGAGTTCAAATTCTGCTGAGGTCGACTTTGCCTTTCATCCTTTTGGGGTCAATTAAATAAGTACCAGTTAAGCACTGGGGTCGATATAATCAACTTAATCCCTTTGTCTGTCCTTGTTTGTCCTCTCTGTGTTTAGCCCCTTGTGGGCAATAAATAAATAGGTTAGCCCTTTAGTGTTTAGATTACTCTGTCAAATGTAATGCTTATTTATTCACATTGTTCTGAATTAATCACACATTATCTCAAAGCTTTAAGATTTCAAAATTTGTGTTTATTTACTTTTAGAATGGCATTGTATGAGAAGCCAGATCTGGCCAGTTTTAACATAAAAGAGGCAGGATATTTTGGTTGAATATGGCCAGTTTAAATGCTAAAGGGTTAAAAGTGTATGCACCACCGAATGAGAACATAATAGAGTGATAACTTTAGGCGATGTGTTGGGAGAAGTTATTTCATGCTGCACAGAACAGATTTATTGTTGTGTATGTGAGGGGCATTTTGGGAGAAGTTACAACATAATGTGGGGCAGGGTGTTTATTGTTGTGAGACGGTGGTAGTGGAGAGATTAAAAGAGGACATAGAAAAGGAGGAGGAGGAAGAGTCAGAGCACATTCATTGTAACATGGCCAAGAAGGTGAATAGATGTGAGCATAGAGGAGGATGAGGGATTTATTTTGTACAGGTCAAATGCTGGTCCTTGAATTACAAATGGCTTGAGGTGAAGAGATGAGAAGATATAGTATATGGTGGGGAGAAGTGATGGTGGAGATGTGCAGGAGTGTAGAATATGCAGTGGGTAGTGGTGCATGCACGAACCACTATTTTAGCTGGCTCTCTGAGTGGTTGGCGTTGGGAAGGGCATCCAACTGTAGAAACTCTGCCAAATCAAGACTGGAGCCTGGTGCAGCCATCTGGTTCACCAGCCCTCAGTCAAAATCGTCCAACCCATGCTAGCATGGAAAGTGGACGTTAAACGATGATGATGATGATGATGATGATGATGGTGCAGAAGACTGCATTTTTTGCTGTGTCTTGTATCACCAGTTGACACAGTTCTTTGTCATCTTCTTTGCCGGGTGTAGTGCCTGGAGATCAGTTTTCACCACTTCCGGTTTTATTTTTTTTTATGGCTGGGTTCCAACCTGGACCACAACAACAAAATCTACCTGCCACACTTCTCAGTCCAACATCACTACCAAGTTGGCATTGTAAGTGTAACAATGTCTTCCTCTTCTTACATTACCATGAAGTGGGTTCCACAAGACTAATTTGGATGCTACTGTCCAGGGTGGCACATGCAGCGATCAGACAGTCGCAGCCATCTTCACCTGATCTTCTTGCTAACTTTTGGCAAGTCCCCATAAAGGCATTTGTTTGTCATATATTGCTGCTGTTTCAAGGCAGCGAGCTGGCAGAAACGTTAGCAGGCCGGGCGATATGCGTAGCTGTATTTGTCTGCCGTTACGTTCTGAGTTCAAATTCCGTCGAGGTCGACTTTGCCTTTCATCTTTTCGGGGTCGATAAATTAAGTACCAGTTACGCACTGGGGCCGATGTAATCGACTTAATCACTTTGTCTGTCCTTGTTTGTCCCCTCTGTGTGTAGCCCCTTGTAGGCAGTAAAGAAATATATATTGCTGCTGTTTCATGTTTAGGGCCATTTGTTTCTTCCATGTATTCCTTGATCTCCTACCACAGATTCTATTCATTTTGAGCACATGACACTTGTTTATGTAACATTCATCCTTCATTTGCATCACACGTCCATACCAATGCCATCTACTTTCCTTTGCACCCCATATTTCATTCTTACCATACCCAGTTTCCTCTCTCAGTTCATTTATACTCTGTTGTTCATGCATACCAGTGCTTTCCAAACTTTTTGCTGGAGCGGAACCCCAAGGAAACATTCCACTTACTCGAGGAATCCCTGTGCAATAATTTAATAGTCTTGTGCACACATATCTGCACAGGAGAATTAAAAATTACTGCCGATTTTAGCAGTTTTGTAACTTCTTGCGGAACCTCTGGACTGTACTGGCGGAACCCTGGTTGAAAACCACTGATGTATACTAACATGGCACATCCAGTGAAGCATGTTTACCTCGTTTCTTTAGTGTTTTCTTCTTCCGAGGCTCACATATCACTGTCATGCAGCACTGCACATTGTACATAAGCATCATGAAATCTGCTCTTGATTTTGAGGGAGAACTCCCTTGTTACCAATATGATCTTCTAATACAATTGATGTCTAACACACACACACATTGGGTCATCCCATAAATAATGCGTTTTTTTAAATATTTCTTTTATTTTTCAAAATTAAGATGCACAAAGTTCTTTTATAATCTAAATATTGTAAAATTGTAATATCCCTCTTCCAAAATTCACTTGTCCATGACCAAAAATATTCCCCCAGTATTGTTCTGATTTTGTCACCAGAATTCATATTTTTTCTGTCCAAATGACTTTAAAGACTGCGGAATAAGTGATAATCAGATGGATGGTGAGTGGGGCATCGTTTCCAAACTACTCCAGCCTTTGGAATGTCATCCTTTGGAATTCAAACTGCTCCAGCCTTTGGAATGTCATCCTTGCTGTATGTGACTGAGCATTATCCTGATGGAAGAACACCTTTCATCTTGAAATCAAAGACGGTCATTTTTTTTTAGCACTGGCTTAAGACGCTCAAGTTGTTTGCAGTAGATCTCCTTTGTTATCATTTGGTTTGGGTTTAAAAGTTCAAAGTGGATTAAACCTTTCATATCTCAACAAACAAATAACACCTTACATGGATGAAGACCTTTAACCTGGTGTGCTGGTGTTTCTCCTTTCCTTACCCACTGTCTTCAGTGCTTGACATTTTTATAGAGAACCCATTTCTTGTCACCAGTCACTATTTGGTCTAAACAAGGTTCATTTCTTGAGATGTGACAGCAAAGGAGAGCACACATTCACTCTCTGCATGCAATTGGACTCAGAAATTTGTGAGTAACCCATTGACCCAATTTGCTGTCTTTTCCGATGGCATACAGGTGTTGATGAACGGTTGAATGACCAAATCCAAGCTTCTCTGCTAGTTCCTCAACAGTTACGATAGGATTTTGTTCCACCAGGGTTTGCAGGACGTCCTTTACAGATCTTCCAGGACGAGGCTCATCTTCTAGGCTGTAGTTTCCAGCTCGGAATTTCTGGAATCACCGTTGACACTGGCTTATGCTTATTGTCTGATCCCCATTTATTGCTTTAATATTCCTCGCACTTTCCGTTGCATTGTTACCTTTATTCAAACCAACCAGATCCAGCCTCTCACACCTACTCCTGCAATGTCATTCTAAAATCAAACAATCACATCATCGAAATCTCAAAGCTATGAGATAATGCATGAGTAATTCAAAACAATGTGAATAAATAAGCATTTCATTTGATAGATTAATCTGACTACTAAAGGGTTAAAGAGAGAGGTAGGAATAGAGAGGTAGATAGATTGATATGATAAAAGAGGGAAGGCAAAATGTATGTTATGCATAGATGGATAGGAACACATGGTATGGTGTAAGAAAGATAACAAAATAGGGAGAGAGAAGATAAAATGTGTGCTTTTTGCCTTAAGACAGAGAAACAGGACTGGGTTTCCCTAAATTGTTTAATAAAAGACAAGAATTCTAGATTAATTAGGGAGGTACTATAGAAGAAACTACATCATCATCATCGTCTTTTAAGGTCTGTTTTCCATGCTGGCACGGGCTGGATGGTTTGACATGAAGCTGGCCAGACTCCAGTTGTCTGTTGTGACATGGTTTCTACACTTGGATGCCCTTCCTAATGCCAGCCACTTTACAGAGTGTGCTGAGTGCCTTTTATGTATCACCAGCATGGGTGCGTCTATGTGGCACCAGCACCTGCAAAGGACAAGCTGGTATGTATGGATGACAGTGATTTTACGTGTCTTCTCAAGTACAGCAAATCGCCTCTGTTGGACCAAGTTATGAAGGTTACCTGCTTAGGCTAATGCAAAATAAAATAGGGACGAGATTAATTTGCATTAGATGTAGTTTGGTTTTTATCCCAGGAAAAGGTAGCATGGATGCCATATTCCTGCAAGCTGGCAGAAATGTTAGCACGCCGGGCAAAATGCTTTGCGATATTTTGTCTGCCATTACGTTCTGAGTTCAAATTCCGCCGAGGTCAACTTTGCCTTTCATCCTTTCGGGGTTGATAAATTAAGTACCAGTTACGCACTGGGGTCGATGTAATCGACTTAATCCATTTGTTTGTCCTTGTTTGTCCATTCTATGTTTAGCCCCTTGTGGGTAATAAAGAAACACATATTCCTAGTGAGACAACCACAAGAGAAATACATGGCTAGAAGCCCTTATACATAGCACTTGCTGGTCTTGAGAAGGCCTTTGACAGATTTGGTGACTGCTGAAGGGAGGCTACATTTAGCAAGGGGAGAGGCAGAAAGGAAAAAGTTTGTTAATGTTTCACAGCATAAGGATCTCTGGTACAAGTTATTCAGAATAGTGAAATAGTGTACAAGAAAGAATTGAGATATTGGCAGCTAGGTATCCAGTTTTAAGTTCTTGTTCTGTGCAATAATGCTGGGGGTCAACGTAATTCATACTTGATAATTTGTGGAATATAATTACTTCAATATTTATTGTCTCCATTGATAAACATTACACATTAATTTGCAGGGAAAAAAAAAAAGTCAGGATTTTCTTATAATTTCTTGCTTTCCACATTTTGTTGGAATCATGTTTATTCAATCAGCAGTACTTTCACAAGAACATGATGAACTTGATAAAGCAATTGACCAATCCTGGTTGTCATATTATGTGGTCGAAGACCAAGTTGTCAGCAGATAAGATGCCTCAGAGAAATCTCTTTATGTAATGCATCTCGTTCCTTTGGCAAAAAAGAACACCCCCACCCAATTTTATTGAAAACAGTTGATTTCACAATAAAATGACTGCGATTTGACAGCAAAAAAAAAAAGAAGAAAGAAAGAAAGAAAAATGTGATTACCACTTAGATTGTAATGAAGTTGGTAATTAATTTTTGTGATGTAGAATCACTTGTTAGCCACCTGAACAATTGTCATCCCAGCCCACAATGAATATAGTTTGTAGAATTAAGGTAAACAGAAATATCTCCTTTTGAGTTATGCATCTTTTTTGTAAAAGTTTGATGAAGAAAATAAGAATAATATATTTGTTCTAAAATTAACTGAAGATAGAAAAGGCCTGGTCTACCAAGAATTATCATTGAGATGTTTAAAATCCTTAGTGGAGTGGGATATGGGTTGGTCACCCACATAATAAGTTACTAACGTAACGGTATCAGCATCTGCTATAAGGGCAAATATGATATAAAAGAAGAGAAACTAAAGAAGTGTTAAGCTTTTGGACCTGTTTATGAAGAGTACAGAGTTATAATGCAACTGACTGAGAAGAAAGTTAACATAGATATTGTGCACTTTGGTTTTTTGCCAGGAAGAAGCACTGCTTATATCACCTTCCTAGTGAAACAACTGCAGAAGAAATATCTAGCTAAGAATAAGCCCCTATGTCTGGCATTTGTTATCTAGAGAAGGCCTTTGATACGGTTTCTTGCTCTGTGATCAGGTGGTCACTGAGGTAGCTTGAGTTGATGAATGGCTTGTAAGACCTGTGCGTGCCATGTAAGAGCTGTGCATGCAAGGTGAGAGTTAGGGATAAGTGTAGTATTGCATTTAGCATGAAGTTAGGGCCCAGTCCTCAGCCTACTCTTGCTCTCCAAGTTATAGCAGAGAAGCTTAGGAATAGCTGCCTGTGGGAGCTTCTTTATGCTGATGATCTACATCATATACTCTCTCTTTTTACTCTTTTTACTGGTTTCAGTCATTTGACTGCGGCCACGCTGGAGCACCGCCTTTAGTCGAGCAAATTGACTCTGGGACTTATTCTTTGTAAGCCCAGTACTTATTCTATCGGTCTCTTTTGCCGAACCGCTAAGTGATGGGGACGTAAACACACCAGCATCGGTTGTCAAGCAATGCTAGGGGGACAGACACACAAACACACACATATATATATATATATATATATGTATATACGACAGGCTTCTTTCAGTTTCCGTCTCCCAAATCCACTCACAAGGCATTGGTCGGCCTGGGGCTATAGCAGAAGACTTGCCCAAGGTTCCACGCAGTGGGACTGAATCCGGAACCATGTGGTTGGTAAGCAAGTTACTTACCACACAGCCACTCCTGCGCCTATATAACTGAATCTTTATTAGAATTAGAAAAGGTATCCCAGACGTGGAAACAAAACCTGGAACCTAGAGGCCTCAAAGTGAATTTAGCAAGGACTATAAAGTATTTGTAAGTAGGAAAGACAGGACCCTGTTGCTATCAAGAAAATACCAATGCTTAATATGTAGAAAAGGAGTAGGTAGGGATTCCTTAAAGTGTACCTAGTGTAAGCTGTGGGATCACAGATATGCTTATAGAGAAATTAAGTTTCACATGTGACGGGCAATAAGTACTAAGAGCACTTGTGATATAGACCCCATCCAATGTCCAGGTATTCTTTAGAAGTAGTGGATAGCTTTTGTTGTCTAAAAGATCTGATTAGCAATAGAAGTTTATGTTCTGGGAGCATAACAGTTAAAATAAGCAATTCTAGAACTTAAGTTTCAGAGTTGGGCAAGTCTCCTCTAGAACTGCATATCACCAGTCACGTCAGTCATTTGTCATTTCCTCTGTGAGGTTCAAATCCTGATATCAGCCATCACTATTTTATCCCTTGGTATCCCCCTTGTGCAAGTTTCATCCTCATTTAGTGATTGGCACTTCTTTATACAGATATCCTCATTTATACACCTGTTCATACTATTGGCACAGTCTTCTTTCTTGCGCACATCTGATTTCTCTTTTGGCCAGTTTTTCTCTCAACATATTTGCACTATGTCATTTATGTACATTTACATAGTACATCTAATGGCATATGCTTACCGTAAATCCTCGAGTATAATCCACACTTTTTTCCCAAAATTTAAAGGTCAAAATCCCTAGTGCGTACTATATATGAGGTTAAAAATGAAAAATATTTTCTAAGCAATGTCCGAGTCTTTATTTGCTGTCCGGCAATGTGTATTCAGACACATTTTGTGATGTCGGGTGCGAAAATACCTTAAGCTAAGCCTGAAAGCAATGAAGCCTTAAAATAATCAACCATAACTTGCAATAAGCAACATTTATTAAAAAAAAAGGTATTCAGAACACTGAATAACATGTAACAAAAACAATTTGCAAACATATTAACATTCCCATATAACAGTTAAGAACATCACCATTATTGTGTTATGCATGCATGGAAGTGTTTGTTCGACTAGGTGCTGCTGGCTTAATTACACATGACTCAAGTTAGAGAAGGAGTGCGTATTATACACAAGGTTTAGGTTTTTCAGAGGTATAGCCCCCTAAAAATCCCCTGCGTATTATACTCAAGGGTGGACTATACTCGAAGATTTACGGTACTTCATTTCTTTCCACTCTTTTCAATCCTCTACATTCAAGGTCCATGTCTCCCTACCATACAGCAATGCCTTTCTAACACAAATGTCATACAATCTGCCTTTCACTCTGAGGGAAAAGACCTTTGTTGCCAGTGGTAGTAGAATCTCCCAGAATTTTTCCAAGCTGTTCTTACCCAGGCTACTATATATTCAGGGCAACCACTTCCCCTGCTAATCATGTTTTCTAGATAACAAATACTGCCAACAATTCCTAGTGAGCCTTCTGAGCATTTAAGAGAATCTATTTCTAGTCTACTCGTAGTATGTATTATTCCAGTCATCTGTCTTATATGAAGCGTACTTTCTTTATTTCTGTGATTTCACTACACCACTTGTGTGTCTGTATCTTACATTGGGTACACCATATGAAATTTCCTACTCCTTTCCTGCACATTGAACCAGGACATTTCTTTGAAGATACCAGGATCCTGCCTTCTTTTTAACTTCTAAAAACATTTATCATTGCTAAGTTAATCTTGAAGCTTCTCAATTCTAGGTTTAGCTTCCATGCCTGGAGTTTCTTCACTAATTTCCCTACAGATTCAGCTATGAGAACTAAATCATCTGTATATAGGATCCTACTTCTCACAATTACCATATAATATCATTTTTAAAATAAACAAGAGCACTCAGAGAGTGCAAACCTCTGCCAAGGCAACACCAACATCCTCTCAATGTTTAGCTGGAGATGTTTTTAAAATGAGCAATAATAAATCTCAGAGTGAGTTATAAACAGTAGCTGCAACACATCGTGACGTATGTTTGCCATTTAAATATGGCTAACCCCTAAGGGTGGATGCTACTGTAGTTTGTAGCCCCAGGAGGACACCCCCTCCAGCTGGCTATAGACACACTTTCTGTGCCCTATCAGTATTTGCAAAGGGAAGCCATCCTTCCCGTCTTCAACTTATGATACACATGGACTCGATACCCAGAAACTCGAGTCCGTGTGTATCATAAGTTGAAGACGGGAAGGATGGCTTCCCTTTGCAAATACTGATAGAGCACAGAAAGTGTGTCTATAGCCAGCTGGAGGAGGTGCCCTCCTGGGGCTACAGACTACAGTAGCATCCACCCTTAGGGGTTAGCCATATTTAAATGGCAAATATATGTCACGTTTTTAAAATCAGAATGTCTGAAATAAATTCGACTGTTCTCACAAATGAGAATACTAAAAATGAACCTGACTGCTCTCAAAGATTAAGTAAAGAAAAACTGGAAAAATAATTCAGAATCCTTGTCTGGTACCAGATCAATCCCAAAATCAGTTCATGCCAGTCATAAAACCAAACATCCCTGAAAATTTCATCTAGATCCATCCAGCGCTTCTTGAGATATCTTGTTCAAGGACAAACAAACAAATGCGACTGAAAACAATACTCTGCCTTCGCTAAGGCAAAGGTAACAAATCACATCATCAAAATCTCAAAGCTATGAGATAATGCATGATTAATTAAAAAACCAATGTGAATAAATAAGCATTGCATTTGACAGAGTAACCTGAATGCCAAAAGGTTAATCACATTGTTTTCAATTAATCATGCATTATCTTGTAGTTTTGAGATTTTTATGATATGATTGTTTATTTTTAGAATGACATTGTGGGGTAGGTGTGAGAGGCTGAATCTGGCCAGTTTGACCATAATACAAGTAGTATATTTGGGTCAGATATGGCCAGTTTAAATGTTAAAGGGTTAAATTCCTCTATGATGGCCTGTAGGATTATGATGAATAGGAAAGGACTGAGAACGGAACCTTGATGGACTTCTATTTTCTCACTAAATACGTTATTGAAATTGTTGACTTTCAATTTACTTACAGCACCTTTGTACCTAGCTTCTGCAACCCAGCCCTTGTGATCCCCCCCTCCCACACACTTTTATTCTTTTACTTGTTTCAGTCATTTAACTGCAGCCATGCTGGAGCGCCGCCTTAAAGGGTTTTTAGTAGAAGAAATCAACCCCAGGACTTATTCTTTGTAAGCCTAGCACTTATTCTATTGGTCTTTTTTGCCATACTGCTTAGTTACTGGGACGTAAACACACTCACATCGGTTGTCAAGTGATGGAGTGGGGCAAACAGACAGATAGACACATAAATGTATATATATATATATATATATATATATATAATATATATATATATATAATTGCAGCGTGGTAGGTGTTTATATGCCATTTAAGAAACACACAAAACCGTTAGATTCACTTCAACATTTAAATTTAATTTGTCAAAATATTTTCGTCGCTTTAAGACCGTGACCTGTTCACTGACAAAACTTTGTACTGCAGTACGAAGTTCTGTCAGTGAACAGGTTGCGGTCTCAAAGCGATGAAAATATTTTGACAAATTAAATTTAAATGTTGACGTGAATCTAACAGTTTTGTGTGTTTCTTAAATGGCTTATAAACACCTTCTATGCTGCAATTGTTTTCGTTCCAGCACACGATCTCAGATCAAGTCACTTTCTATGCAAGTACATCTCCGTAATATATATATATATCAATGACAGACTTCTTTCAGTTTCCATCTACCAAATCCATTCACAAGGCTTTGGTTGATCTATAGTAAAAGACACGTGCCTGAGTGGAACTGAACCCGGAACCATGTGGTTTGGAAGCAAGCTTCTTATCACACAGCCATGGCTGCACCTTTGTGTAACTTTCTCTGTTTTTTCTGTCCATGTTTTCGTATGCATTCACTGCTTTCTTCCAAGGAATCTAATGCTCTTAGCTTAGTTTTTTCTTGGGGCTGACCAGATTGGAGCCATCTCGAATACTCGAATATAACCAGCCAAAATTGCAAAGATAATCTGGAACTCGACTGAGGAAAGAAAACTCCGTATGACCCATCCTTGTTTTCTTTGTATCGTCCATCTGGATGTTTTGTTGTCCCTTTCTTTTATCACCTAACTGTCTGGATGTTTTGCGTTCTTGTCCCATTTTGTATTTAAACATATATATATATATAAAAAAATATGAAAATTTATAAATATAAATTAAAAATTTTAAATTTAAATTTCATATATTTTGTATATTATATTATATTTATTTTTATGAATTGGTTTATGTTTTTCACTGTTTGATTTGCCTAATAGTGGTTTTTTTATATCTAATATAATTTATATATATATATTATCTGGTGAAGGCCAGTTTCGAGGAGTTATCCTGGGTTTCCCATCCATAAAAGGTTTAACTTTATGGGGTGTTGTCAGACCCCAAGACCTGTTGGCTTATATAGCCTCTTTAAAATATGGATGGGAAAAGTCTAGATTACCTCTTTTGTCAATGGCTATCGACTTCTGGCCATACTGCCATCATTCAGCTGTGAAGCAATAGGGGATTATCACCCTTTCCCATTACTTTTCAACTTCCGGCAGTTCCCAAAAGGCCAGCAGAAATCATGTCAAATCAGACTGGAATCTGGTGCAGCCCCCAGCTTGCTAGCTCTGGTTACACTGTCCAACACCCATGCTAGCATGGACAATGGACATTAAATGACTATGATTATGATGATGATATATATATATATATATATATATATAAAAGGATATTTTAGTATTATCTATTAATTACTTGTATAAGTTTAACATTAAATCATGTAAGGATAACAAATATTTAATATGTATGGAGTTTTTATTTATTGACTTTTGGGTTATGAAATAGTGTAATTCACTCAGAATTAGTTAGATGTCTTGCAAACAACTTGTACATGCAAGTGCTACCAGTCAAAAACTCCGCATACCGGAAGCCAACAAGTGTATGGGGTCATCAGGAGAGAATGCGTTCTGGTCCCTGTCATTGATATGAGGCCCCACTTGCTAGATCAACTGGTTATCAAATAACGCTCAATCTTCTTCTAGCCATCGCTCATTGTCTCTTTTTAACCAAATTCAGTGGCTAGCCTTCTCCACTGTAGTTTAGATATCGGTCATGGTGGTATTGACTTTACGATGAGTTAGGCCTAATGATAACAACAGTCGTCTCACACTGTGTCCAACGAACCCTCTGCATCCAACTTCGATTGGAAAATGTTCCGCTTTCCAGCCTGCGTCTTCACATTCCTCGAGGAGGTTTACATAACGGTCAATCTTTTGAGCCCGAGCGGCGTCCATGTTATCTTCATGAGGAACCGTTAACTTGACTAGATTTACAACTTTCCTTCTTTCACACCACATCAAAATATCTGTTTTTTTCGTAATTGGGATGGGAAAGAATCTGTGGCACCCAAGTAAATCTGCAATCACCTCCCAATAGCCGTTCCACTTTTCATCTCTCACAGGAAGTTTCTTGTTCTTCTTGAAACAGATCCACTGACCTGAGTGCACAAAGGTAACGGAATCTCGAGATGGTACTTTCAATGGTTTTTTTCTCAGTGTTGTTGAGATGAATTTGGTTCTTTACAGCATTGAAGATAACCTTAAGGACCAAGTTGTGTCTCCATGTATACCTGTTCATTGCTAATGAACAGTTGGAAAGAATGTTTCAGTGTTCCAACCTTTCCGCATTTGCATATGCCATTCTCTGAGATGTTCCATCTTACTAGATTCATAGATGATGGCAAAACATCAAAAGATGAACGAATCAGAAAACTTAGCCGAGATGTCATCCACTTCCATATCTCATCCCAACTCATTTTCCTCTCAACAACATGTTCTTCTCATCTCGTCAGCTGTCCTTGATGAAAACATCGGATCAAATGAAGCTCTCTTCTCTCTGCTTCTCTCGTTTTGACGCTGTTGCTAACAACAGATCCGCATCATACTTGCAAACGGTCTGAACTGATCTGCACCAAAACCAAGTCCTTTCTGATGGTTCTGCGTTGCACCCACCACATCTCTGTATATAAGAGAAGACAAGATATCATCAATCTCTGCTTCTGCTTTCCACTTCCTGGCTGTTTTCACCTCTGGTGGATTATGCCTGATTTCCATATCCTTTGATTCTCTCAGCATTATCACCATCCGTATCTTCCCCAGCTTATATATTTCGACTATTGACATTAGTGGTAGCTGCAACAAACCTCTTTTACGATAAAGAGCTGAACTGTTCAACATACGAGGTAGGCCTAGCCACTTTCTAATGAACACATTACATTTTTGTTCAATGATCTGAACTCGTGATTAGGCTACTTCATATATTAAAAATGGCCATGCAAGTTGCAGGTACAAGCCGAACTGCAAGCACCAAATTTTATAGTTACCTGGTAACTTTGAGTTATCAATCGCTGATAATCCAGCCTCGGCCTGTTTCATAATTTCCATCCCGTGACTTCTGTCTGACAATGTTCCAGCGTATACTCGCCCCAAGCTCTTGACGGGCTCTTCTTTGACTGTTGGAATGCTTTCTTCAGCTATTCGAAACTTAGTTAAGTTCAATCGCGAATAGAATATAAAAGCTTTCACTATGGAATATAACTATGGAAGACTGGTGGGAATATAATCTATATAGGCTTCAAGGGCAAGATGATAATGTAGGAATTAGTTGACACAGTTGGATTGAATGGTACTGCCCAGATATCGAAACCATACTGATATCCGCTGAGCAGCTGATGATGGAGGTGCATTGGATTGTTGGTATGGTTGTTATTGTATGTGGAGAATAGTTCTATAAGACATCCATTTGATATCTTATCTACCTATCTATCTATCTGTCTGTCACTTGATTGATTGATCGATTCATCCATCCAGAGAGAGAGAGAGAAGAATTGCTATTTCAAATGAGAGAGAGTTCTGCTCTGGTGTTCTATAGAAAGTTAGTGGCAGGCAAGTATGACGATGTTCTTGTGGAGACTGGGTGTTGATGAGAATCAACTGGCTGGTCTGTTCTGGTGGGCTTTTGGGCTGGGGTCTATGGATAAGTTACAGAAATCCTTGGCCTGGCATTGCTGGTTCTGAATAAACTCCACAGGTATGGAAGTGTCATCAGCCAGGCTTGCCCAAGATGCATGTAGGATGACGAAACTGTTCTGCATGCTCTTGTCCAATGCCCAAGCATTGCTGATTTGTGGGTTTATGTTGAACACCTGCTGTCACATGGACTGATCCAGCTATTGGCTGAGTCCTTTGTGAAAATTGTCCCCCACCTTCCTTTGGTTGGGAAGGGCAGGCAGTGTTTCTTTGCCTGGTGGCATTAGTGAAAGAGGTTGTGTGATGGACCAGATTGAAAAGGTTGAAGATAGATACTTTCCTCTTTGGCCAAGCCCTCAACTTTTTTAAGTTTCACTTGAAAAAGAAAGTGAAGGTAGAGAGGGAAGTGCTGCTTCCAGCAAGGTGGGTGAATGTTGCAAAAATGGTCCCAGTGAATGGGTCTACTTTAAGCATGCACCTGTAGGTTGAAGGAAGATGAAGTGGAGAGGGCACTTGCCCTAGTGGTCAGGTTGACCATGGTTTTGTAGGGTCTCCATGAGCAGCCCTAGGAAGTCTTCCTCTTTTGGGGAATTATTTATTGTTATAATTTTATGTTGTTACTGTTTTTCAGTTTTTTTAACCCTTTTATGTAACTCCACATTGTATTGTCCTGTACCTTCCCCAGTTTTGTGAACCCTTAGCGGTTAATAAAGAAAACATTATTATTAAGACAATGAGCTGGCAGAATCGTTAGCACATCAGTATTTCATTTCTCTTCACATTCTGAGTTCAAATTCTACCAAGGTCGACTTTGCCTGTCATCTCTTTTTGGGGTCAATCAAAATAAGTACCAGTATAGAACTGAGGTCACAGTAATCGACTTACTTCCTCCTCTGAAATTGATGGCCATGTGCCAAAATTTGAAAGCATTTTTATTATTTTTAACATCTGCCAAGTTTCACTTTGCCTTTTGTCCTTTCAGGATCAATAAAAGAATGTACCATTCAAGCACTGGGTCAATGTAATTGACTAGCCCATGAAGCAAGCTTCTCAATCACAAGGCCCCCACCTGCACCATTATATATATATATATATATATATACGCACACACATATGTTTGTCTGTTTATATGAAGGAATGCTGAAAAGTTCCTGGAGGTTCAGTTAATTATGATTGTATTCAACATATTCCCCTCTCAGATTCACACACCTATTGCAGCAGTCCTTCAGTTTTCCTAAGCCCTGTTAAAGAATTTGGAAGGTTGGGCCTTCAACCAGGCCTTTTGTGAAAACCTCAAAGCCAGGAACTTTTCATCACACCCCTCATATATATATATATAATTGCAGCGTGGAAGGTGTTTATAAGCCGTTTACGAAACACACAAAACCGTTAGATTCACTTCAACATTTAAATTTAATTTGTCAAAATATTTTCGTCGCTCTGAGACCGCAACCTGTTCACTGACTAACGGTTTTGTGTGTTTCTTAAATGGCTTATAAACACCTTCCATGCTGCAATTGTTTTCGTTCCAGCATATGATCTCAGATCAAGTCACTCTCTATGCAAGTACATCTCCGTAATATATATATATATATATACACACATATGTGTGTGTGTGTGTGTGTGTATAATTTTCACTATACTATTATGGATTTCCTGATGTAGATCCAGTAAAAATTATATTATAACTGTTAATGACATTAGGCAGTCCAAATGGTGAATGTTCTTTGAAATACTGATAATCAGAAATAGTCATATAGCCAAAGTCCAAATACTTACATATATATGTGTGTGTGTGTGTATGTAATATATATATGGCTTATGGCCATATCACTTTGAAAGCACTGGTTCTCATCTGATCACCAAAGTTAAGCAACACAAGCCTAGTTAGTACTTATATGGGTGATCACTTGAGAAACCTAGGTACTGTGAACATTCCATCATCATCATCATCGTTAAACATCTGCTTTCCATGCTAGCATGGGTTGGACGATTTTGACTTAGGGCTGGCGAACCTGATGGCTGCACCAGGCTTCAATCTTGATCTGGCAGAGTTTCTACAGCTGGATGCCCTTTCTAACGCCAACCACTCCGAGACTGTAGTGGGTGCTTTTACGTGCCACCAGCACGGGGCCAGTCAGGCGGTACTGGCAATGACCTCGCTCGAATCTTTTACACATGTCACCGGCACTGGTGCCAGTAAAGTGACGCTGGTAACGATCACGCTCGAATGGTGCCTTTTATGTGTCACCGACACGGAGGCCAGATAGCTGCTCTGGCAACGATCACGCTTGGATGGTGCTCTTAATACCCTACTAGCACGGGGTTATATATATATATATATATATCATTTAACATTTACTTTTCTATGCTTGCTTAGCCTGGATAGAGTTTATTAAGATCTTTTCTATGGCTTGATACCCATCCTATAGTCAATCCTCTGTTTCCAAGCAAGGTAACATTTCGTCATGACCAGACATATTTTTGCAGAATATTAGAAATGAATGACGCTCATTTACAGCTATCACCTTTTGCCTTGGCAACGAGAGAAGCATGCATGCATGCATGCATGCATGCATGTATGTATGTATGCATGTATGTATGTATGTATGTATGTATGTATGTATGTATGTATGTATGTATGTATGTATGTATATGCAAATGCACGCTCACATTAATTATACATGCATTAATACACATATTCAGGTGGCGTGTTCATATACAACAGGCTTCCACTTTTGGTCAACCCTGAGCTATAGTAGAAGACACTTTCCCAAGATGCTCCGTTGTGGGCCAGAACCTGAAACCATCTGGTTGAGTAGTAAACATTCTATCTATGTAGATAACATAGATAGATAGAGTAGATGGACAGACATACACACACGTGTGTATGTACATATTTATAGACACGTATGTTTGTGTGTGTGTGCGCGCGTGTTTGTGTGTTATTTACCTCAATATAGATAAATGTGTCCCAGTTTTGCAATTTCTGTGTACACAAAATTGCTTTGGAAACTTTCCATACGAATTTAATGCCATGAAAACTTATTTTAGTGGAGGATTTGTTTTGTGGAAAATGGCGAAGAAGCAGCTTTGATTATTTTGTGGTTGTCGAAAAATTAAGACATCAGTGCAGAAGATAATATTTTTAGTTATCTGCACCGAATTTATTTTCTACTTTAAATAGTCAAAACGATTTAGAGCTTGATTGTCCTCCATAACGCATATGCCTATATCTACGTTATATATATATATGTGTATGTATATATAAAATCTGAAATGAACAGATGATATTCCGATCATATATAGAAGATAATTGTTTTGATGCAACACAAGGTCAGTTGATATAGGCTGTTTAAAAATCAATGTATCTATTAATGGTAATTACATTTGTGGCCACGATATAAAGAGAGGTAAAAGTGGAGATCGTTGTCAAAAGTGACTGAAAAAGGAAGATATGTGCGAAATATTTTAGATTGGAGTGTTTTATCACCTATCTCTCGCCTTCACAACCTTTCTAGCATGAAAATAAAGCATGAAAATAAAGATGTTAGTGGAGGTCACAACTCCATTTATTACTATTATTATTAGTATTATTATTATTATTAATTATCATCATCGTCATCTGTTTTGTTGGAGAGTGATTTTTTCTTGCCTTGCTCTGGACGGAAGGCTACAAAACGTGTAAATACGTTTAAATGAGCTTTGATTAGCAGACAAATTAGAGACGGGGGTATAGTACTTTTGTATATAGAATTTGCCACATCAGTTCGGGAGAAAGGCCGACTGAGTGAGAAGCCATGGAAGTATCTTTAAAGACAAAAATACGATGTAATCTTCTGTTGTGGATTCGATTACAATAATAAAATGTCGTGTTTCAGAACAGAGACGTATCAACACGATTACTAATAACAAAATATTGCTATAAAATCTGTCGAATTTTTTCGTTGTTAATTCTTATGGAAAGATAGGTTTTTATGTTGAATATTAAAAATATATATATTTTTTTCTTAATTGGAAGTAATAAAGTTTCCTGGGAAAGATGTGAATGAAATAAATGTGAAATTGTTACTTAAATTGTTTTATATATATAAGGTTTAGAGGAGGAGGAGGAGAAAGGGTGATTGAGTGAGGTGAAAGGGAGAGAGAGAAAGAGTGACAGGTGAAACGGAAGAAAGAGAAAGGGTGAGAGATGAGAGCGGAGTGAGTTAGAAGAATAGAGAGAGAAAGATTGGGAGTGAGTGAGGTGAAGAGAGAGAGGAAGATAGATACAAGAGAGAAGGGGAAAGAGAGAGAGCAAGAGAGAAAGATAGATACAAGAGAGAAGGTGAAAGAGAGAGAGAGCAAGAGTGGAAAGATAGATACAAGAGAGAAGGTGAAAGAGAGAGAGAGAGCAAGAGAGGAAGATAGATACAAGAGAGAAGGTGAAAGAGAAGAGACAGGTAGTTAGAAGAATAGGGAAGGGGAGCAGAAGTGGACGAGAGGAAGATAAACGAGAAAGAGGGTGTCAGAGTGACAGAAAAAGGGTGGCTAGCGGAAGGAAGTTTGGTGATGAGGTGGCGCATGCGCACTTCCCGCTGTGATCATCTGTGTTTGGAATAAAAAAAAAAAAACTTGACCAACAACTTGGAACCTTTCTTTATAAAAAAAGCCCAGTCAGTATTTACTTTCTTTCTCTCCCCCGTCATTTTTAGTTTTGTCTTTTGAAAACAGTTGCTAAGTGTTGTTGTAGAACTCCGAGGCAACCTGTAAATGATACATGGCTTACAGGAAAGGCGGAGGAGGAAAGAAATGAGTCTTACAAATCTGGGACTGGTCTATCAGGAGTTTTCGACGACACTGTTTAT
>NC_043020.1:14953363-15085863 GCF_006345805.1 Octopus sinensis
ATATCTATATCTCTATATATATATATCTCTATATCTCTATATATATATATATCTATATCTCTATATATATATATATCTATATCTCTATATATATATATATCTATATCTCTATATATATATATATCTATATCTCTATATTATATATATATCTATATCTCTATATATATATATATCTATATCTCTATATATATATATATCTATATATATATATATAGTTGTGTGCTCAGACAGAAACACAGGGCTATAATGCTGCGCTAATGGGGCAGCCTCTGTGTCGCCGTTTGAGCTGCTTTGAATAGCAGCCAAATCTCCCTCAAATCATTTTAACGTCTTAAAAAGGATAGTATGCATTAGTTGATATAGTAGTCATAGATATATATATATATATTGGGGGTGGGGGGATGGATGATTACATACAACTGGGGAAACCTTTGATCACAAGTGTCCTTTGTCAGGGTCTGATTTGGGTCGATGCGACAATAACAACGTCCACAATACGGCCCCACTCCCCCCTTTTTTTTTTTTACCTTCTGAGTAAATTATTGTGAAATTAGCGTTATTGTCGATAGCTTACCCCCACCTTTAAAAAAAAAAAAAAAAAATTGAAATTATTTTAACCCCCAAAGAGGTATTTGTAATATATTTAAGGCTGTGTGCTCCAGTGCACCTTCCGTCGTAGTAATCAATATAAACTAAAGAACAATAAAGCGAACGCTAAACTCCTCGGGTATCAATTATTTTGGTAGTTGAACCATCGTGTAACGTTGTTGTTTTAGCCCTTGGTTAGCCTTGCCTAAGTAGATATAGGACTGAAGGTATTCCAGATATGACCATCCCATTAAAAAAATTTTTTTTTTTACTAGTCATCGAAAAACAGTATTCTCGAAATATGTCCTTAATTTAGTTGGGGTTTTTTTTTCCATTTATTTATCATGTTGGACGACTGCATAGAAGCTACATAGTCGGCCTGTATTGTGTAAGGTCGTTATATGTGCGTGATGTCGCAGTTTCGATCCCTGGCCATATCCAAACCAGCCTTGTTTAAACGATGACGCAGTCTCCTGCTGTTCAAGATCTGTTCGTTTTTCTATCCCACTTATTCTCCCATTCCTTGTGTGTGTGTGTGTAATCTTCACATTGTATTTTTTAATTTCGTGTTAATTTGCTCGTGTTTGTGTGTTTGGTCAATATATAGGCTACGTATATATATAAAATGTGTGTGTGTGTATTCATGTGTGCGTATGTGCATATAAATGTACACACGCACGCGCATAATAGTGAAATATGTAATTATATATATATAGGTATATATTCGTATATATATATGTATATTTGTACGACTTTATATAACTAATCTTAGATGTATTTAAATGAACGCAGATCCCTGATTATATTGACTACAACTTAAGATTTCTTTATGTCAGTTAATAATCTAATTGTTTACATGCTATTCGATTAAAATATACACCCATTATGATAGATAGCAACACAAAGAAATTAACTCTCCATTATGTTGTGATGAACCTCGACATTAAAATCTCTCATGTTTTCCTATGAAATATGAACATTTTTTATTTATTATTCCATTTTCTTTATATCGAAGCGATATATAAATCGTGTCTTTCTCTGATAAATAAATGCTACGCGTCCTGCCCTTGTCGATACTTTAATACTACGCTTAAATATTCCTTTTATTATGAGAGAAAAATAAAGATATTTTCGAATGTTATAAGCTATAAATGTGTGCGTTTTTCTAAATGGTCTTCGCTACCTCCTTTTATGTAGATTATTTTTTTTTTGTGGTGAATATACTGAAAATTTCATACGCATAAAAAAAAAAACAGATGTTAGCCCTGCCCCCTTGTCCTATAATAAACCTACATTTTTCTGTCTCATTGTTATCTTTGTTGGTCTGACTCCAACTCTCTCGGCATTATCTTTGCTGGTCTGACTCCAACTCTCTCTCTCTCTCCATTATCTCAGTTGGTCTGACTCCGTCGGTCTTATTAATCTACTTAGCTGGTTTGACTCCACTTGCCTCACCTCAGCTGGTCTGACTCCTATCTAACTGTTGTTTCAGACGGTCTGACTCTATCTCGTTATTTTATCTGGTCTAAATCCGTCTGTTTTGACTCCACTTGTCTCCTCTCGGCTAGTCGGACTCCATCTATTATCATTTATTTTAGCTGGTCTGATTCCATCGGTCTTATCTTAGCTGATCTAACTTCGTCGGTCTTAGCTAATCTGACTCCACCTGTCTCATCTCGGCTGGTCTAACTTCGTCGGTCTTCGCTAATCTGAGACTCCACCTGTCTCATCTCGGCTGGTCTAATTCCGTCTGTCTCGTTACAGCTGGTCAGACTGTTTATTTTCCCGTGTCTGTGTTCACTTGCTTTCTTCTGTCCATATTGTCGGTCCTCCTCTGCCTCTTTCGTCGCCCTCACTTCAACCCTCTTTTTGTGTTTCTCTCCTTTTCACGAAATAACTCCATTTATCTCTGTCTCTACTGTCCTCTCCCACATAAAAATTTGCTCAGTATCACTCTACGTACACACACATTACTAATATTTGGTTTTTAACTACCAACACCAATCCAAACCATTTTTTATTTTAGTCTTGGTTTAATTTTACTATGAGTGTGTGTACTCTGTCTGGCATTGCTCACCAAAGTTTTGTGGTTTATTTTAAATGTCCAATACCATTTTCTTGTTAGCTTCATATATAATAGTTCTACCATCACCTGATGCTTTTTACTTTTAAATCTTTTGGCTAATAAAATTGCTCTAATTTGGATAAATGGATTGCCAAGATTTTCACTGTAAAAGTTAATATTAAATTTATGAGGATCAATTTGAAAAATAGACATCTTACTATTGTTCCTTTTTTCCATTTTTCTATTAGAAATTTGGAAAAATAAAATACCTATTTGCTTTTCCTTTTCTTGTATTATCTTGTAAATTTAGAATGCGTATTTTGAAAATATTGGTATGATGAAACTTTAATAGGGTGGTTGTTTAAATGGGATGTTTTGCTGTTTCATGTCTTCTGATAATTGAATCAATGCCATTTCAATGGATATTCAAGAATAGGTATCACTGTAGATTTGTTGTAGAAAAGTCAATTATAAATTACTACTACTACTACTGTTGTACCGTAAATGGTATAATTCTACAGGTTAGTCACCTTTGTGTCTGTCACAGTTCCACAATGTAGTTGGTGGTGTGTGGGATTGAAGGGAGTGTTAGGGAAAATTATCTGGTGGTGGCAGTGATTCTATTAGTTGTGTAGTCGCAGTAAAGAGATGATTACATTGTCAGTGACATTGTACTTTATGGTAATAAGATCAGGAGGAGGGGAAACAAATTTGGTGACGGTTATTTGCAGTTCTTGGTTCTAACGCATATAGACACATGAAATACTTTTAGTATGTCAACCTTGACACATCTAAGTGTAATGTAATCTAGTATAATGTTTGTTTAGCCACAGGCCAACTAAGGTGACAGAGATCTATGACAAAAATCATGTCAATTCTATTCTGGCCACATATCTTCTTCTCAGTGTATCTAGGACTATTTTATGTTTTTTTTTTATGGAGGTTTAAATGTTTTGTGTTGGAGCTTTTTTTTTTTTTTTACACTCACGGAGTGGTTGGCGTTAGGAAGGGCATCCAGCCGTAGAAACACTGCCAGATCAGACTGGGCCCGGTGTAGCCTTCTGGCTTCCCAGACCATAGTTGAACCGTCCAACCCATGCTAGCATGGAAAGTGGACGCTAAACGATGATGATGATGATAGTATAGGTCAGTCTAATATAATAATATTGAATCCTTCTGTAATATTCCAACTACATTAGCCAATTTTTTTCCATTTTTAAAGTGATAGGGTGACGTTTGGTTTCTAATTCTAGCAGCCAGGAATCATGTAGAGGTCCTTCTTTGATTCAGTGTATAATTCAAACTTGATTGAGATGACATATGGCATGAAGTAGTTCCACGTACTCAATGCTTTGTATGCAGATTACCGTACTGTGCCTTTTTGAGTATGGTAGTCTGGACATGTTTATTGTTTTCTTCACTGCCCTGTCAGCAGATTTTGGTGACGGGCACAATGAGGATGCACAAGGTAGAGACTGAATGTGATAGCTGTTGTTCCACAGTACATGCTGTTGGTGTATTCATCTCAGTACAGTTACTCTTTTTACTCTTTTACTAGTTCCAGTCATTTGACTGCGGCCATGCTGGAGCACCGCCTTTAATCGAGCAACTCGATCCCGGGACTTATTCTTTTGTAAGCCCAGTACTTATTCTATCGGTCTCTTTTGCCGAACCGCTAAGTGATGGGGACATAAACACACCAGCATCGGTTGTCAAGCAATGCTAGGGGGGGACAAACACAGACATACAAACTCACACACACACACATATATATATATATATATATATGACGAGCTTCTTTCAGTTTCCGTCTACCAAATCCACTCACAACGCTTTGGCCAGCTCGAGGCTATAGTAGAAGACACTTGCCCAAGGTGTCACGCAGTGGGACTGAACCCGGAACCATGTGGTTGGTAAACAAGCTACTTACCACACAGCCACTCCTGTGCCTATGATTAGTTATTGATTCTTTTTTTTTTTTTTTATCTTGATGCTAAATGTGTGTGATAGTTTTTGGGATGGTAATGTGCTCTAAATGAGTTGGACAGTGGCTGAGTCGTAGCAGGGATTGGAGTTTATCATAGTTAACCTCTTACCTATCCAACCAGTTTTCCATTTGAAGGTTTTAAAGTAAGATGTGTCACTGCAGTAAACTACAATTTTCTCTGTTCCTTCCATAACTTGTACCATCCTTAAAAAACACTATCACTCATCTATCAAGTCTAGATTTCTACATGTGTAACTGTGTGAAGTGGTAAGAAGAGGCAACTGTGATTACTGTGTGAGGTTGAGTAGAGGAGCAGGTGGCAGGTTTTATAGAGATGTTTAAAAAATATGTATGAGGATGTTGGTACACCGTTTAAAAAATTTCAGATTCTGGATCTGATGTTGTTGGGCTAATTTAATCTAGAAGTGCAACATACTGCACATTGTTGCAATGGTTCCAATATTATTATGATGATAGCATTAAAAAAAAATTTCAATATGAAATGTTTTTGTTCTTTTTCTAAGAGTGAAGTCCATCCATTTGGCACCAAATGCTGGTAAAAAAAAAAAAAAAAAAACTATAGCAAAATGCCTTGCTGATTATATAAGTGACTACACTTGTAACCATAGTGAAATATCGCCATAAGTATCTTGATGGTTACAAACCATGATTTGTAAATGTAGGAAAATGTTGTGAGCTGGAATATACAAGTTTTTGGCTTGATTGCATTTGGTTGAATATTATTCAAGATTTGTTTATTCTAGAAAAATGCAGAATCTTATGTTTTAAGTAGTTGTCTATATAAACAGGTCAGTTTGTAAATCTAGAATGATTGCTCTTTGAAACCTCCATCTAAATAATGAAGTATTTAAAAGCAAGACTGAATGTAGGAAATTAAATTGGAACTTGTAAATGTCAAGTAAAATTCTGCGTGTGTGTGTGTGCATGAACATAAGGACATCGTAGTCCATTGAAATCAGAGGCTATGTCATCCACCCTTAGATTACAACACAAAACCTTCCAAGTTCCTACAAACTGCAAGACTGTACAACATATAATACCTGGTGACCCTACAAAGCATGACTAAAGCTACATCTTGAACTAGAGACCAGAAAATTTGTCAGCTCTGAACAGTTGCTGACCTTTTATGAAACTCAACTACAACTGAAGATGAAATATTGCTCCCACATCTGGGACAATGCTGTGATTGCACATCCTCAAAAAGGCTGACCAACTAATTGATAAATTACATGTACACACATGTACTTAACAAGTCCACAGCCACTTTTCACCTCGTGTACTGACACTATGATGGCTTCTGTTTCTCTAGATTTGCTAGTTTTATACCAGTTCCAAATGAGCTCACTTGCAAATTTTCCTGCAAATGATGGTTTTACAGATGTTGAACTTCCATCTGTTTGGAATGTCATTGACACTGACTCTTGTTATCACTGAAATAATTCAATAGAAATTGAGGAAATATATATATATATATAAGAAAATGTTAAGAATTAGTGTATTTTTGAAGTGATGGTTGATTTTGTTGAGATTAAAAGTAGCCAATGAAATATTTTGCTGGTCAGCTTAATTTGCAAAACTTAAGAACTGATTTAAAAAAAAAAATTAATCTTTGAGTCATTCCATGCTTGAGATCAAGCAAAAAATTACCGATGTACTTGGAAAGTTAAAAACTATTTTAAAGTGAAAAATTTAGAAAAAATTGTAGGAAAATATTGCTTATGTTTTATCAAACATATTTGTGTCTAACAAAATTATAACATGTTCAAGATAATGTAACAGCCTGTTCGTGAAATTAATGTGCAAGTGGCTGAGCATGCATACGTACCCTTAGCATAGTTCTTGAGGAGATTCAGCGTGATACAGAATATGGCATGGTTGGCCCCTTGAAATGCAGGTACTACTCATTTTTGCCAGCTGAGCAGACTGGAGGAATGTGAAATAAAGCGTTTTGCTCAAAGACACAACGCATGGCCAAGAATTGAAGTCCCAACCTTACGATTGTTGGCCAAATACTCCAACCACTAAGCTGCACACCTTCCAGTATAAATAGATTTTATAAAGCCTTAAATTATAGTTTTAAAAATATGTAGTATACCTAGATTCTCATTGTGATATATTTAGCGTACTATGAACCATTATCTTGTGGTTTTGCTACTTTTAAATTGGGCCTGTAACTTAATTTTGGTAACCGACTGTTTCTCTTCATTTGTTTCACTTTTCGTTTTTCAAATCTGCACTATCCATTTCCTCTCAACTATTGGTATCCAAATTATCTCCAGAAAATTATAGAATAATTGGAACTTACCATTTATATGTAAACTAATGAATGGCATGTC
Organism: Octopus sinensis; assembly: GCF_006345805.1. Taxonomy (NCBI): domain Eukaryota; kingdom Metazoa; phylum Mollusca; class Cephalopoda; order Octopoda; family Octopodidae; genus Octopus; species Octopus sinensis. Next base: position 14,960,361 of record NC_043020.1, read on the forward strand.
TTTGTATAGAGCTTTGAATTATGACTCAAGTTATGAATTCTGTAATTTTTTTATAGGTTTTTTTCTTTAGATAGTTTTATATGAATTTGCTTTGGATTATTAATATTTGTTTTTTTTTTTCATTGTAAAACAATGTATGAACTTCATTTGGTTCCATATATGTATTCCAGTTTTAGAACAGGTACACATCCCTTCCTGTTATAAGGGCTTCTTACTGTAAAACACTGCCTCAGAAAATCCTTTCAATCCAAACCATCAAAGAAATATCAAATGTAAAACAACGATGAGACACAGTTCTAACAGGGATGTAATACTATTTACCATGTATTTTTTATTTAATTTGCTTAGCTGAGGTGCTATTTTGAATGATGTCTTGCTCATTGTCTTTAAAAATGACAAGAAATATTTTGGTTTTTGACCACTGTGACAAATATAATTTGTGTACAGTCATTAAAAAATGGAATTTTAATATGTACACTTTTCTCTTGCTAACATTCTTAGTCTTTTGTAAAATTAATTTACATAACTTGTTGGGTTAAGTGGATTCAGTATTAATCATTACAGCTGTGTTTGTGTATCATATTTAGTTAATTAACTATAGGCTGAAATAAGGGTAGGTGTGTATTTTGCATAAGGATTTATAGTAATGTGCATACCAGTAGCCATGTTTGAAACTTTGACCTTTAGGTTACATTTCTAAATCTAACACCTTGGCTTTATATAAAAACGATCCTTATAAAATGTTCAAGGAGGGTTGAACTTTGTACTGCTTTTAAAGTTGATTTGCATAAACTGTTTTGCTGGGCAATAAAGGTAATACCAGCCAGCTGTGAATAGATAAGGTACCACCTGGATTGCTCTGATTATCTTGTGAATTGCAAGTACCTGCTTGGTGGTACTGTATCATGACAATAGAATGTAAAGGAAGAAGTAAGGTTAGCTATAAGATTGTTGGGTAACACAGATAAGGTAATACAGTAGTCAGTGGAGTAGTAATATGCTGTTTATGGACTTGTCCAATCATTGGATATTTTTTAAATTCAAATTGTGATCTTTCCATAAAGACTGAAGTAAATCAGTTGTCAGGACCGAATCCCTCAAAATTCATCTAACATTTCACTTCACATGATGCTTTGATTGGTCCTACTAAATGGTAATCTCTATTTGTCCTGTTCTTTTTATTCAAATTGAATTATGTAAATTAATCTTCTGATTATTGTTTTTGGCATTGGATCTGATGTTCTTTCCAATAAAGCTGGCATGAAGTTTATAGGTAACATCAGTTCAATAATGCTAATATTTCAGCTTTCTATCGACTTGGAATTTCAGGCATTAACCCTGTATTGCATGAATTATTAAGGCCAAATACAAAAAAATGATTTTTACTGAAAAACCCATCAAAATCCATAACTGGAAAATGAATCTTTGCAAATTTTTACGTTAGTGTGAATATTTTGGGTTTAGTTAATTTAAAACATTATGTAAAGAAGGCAAATAAAAACATAATTAGATACTTGAAATGTAATTTATTATCACTTCAAGGCTATTTAAAAACACAAGGACAATAAAAAGTGTCTGCTTGATATATGGAAAAACAAAAGCTGTAGTCGTTTGGAAATGCTTTTATTCAGCTTGAAAGTGCTTGAAACAATTTGAGTTTGCATTGCCACAGATAACTCTTGCAATAGATTCAATCTGGTTTATTACATCTACCCTTTTTTACTGCTTTCCATATACTGGGGCCAGTGATCTATACCATCCATGTGGATTGACTATTTGGCATTGGAGCTGTTGATCCTCTGGACTTTTGGCCAGTATGTCTTTCCACTTTGCTTAGTGGTGGGTATCCTCTTTTTGGCTGACTTGGATTTACCTGGACTCACAAGTGACTCAGAAATTCTCATCTTGAAATCTAAGTTTTATATTTGATGCATTCTCAGGTTCATTACATCAAATATGTCATGATTGTACCACAATCTCATTGGGAAAGTGGAAAATAAGTCAGTAGTACAATTTTTTTTCCTGTAAAAGCTCACTATCTCATTCAGTAAATCTATTTTACCCATAAATTTGTTGTATACGTTAACAATTGAATGACATGAGATGGTTATGCAATACTTTGCTTTTCTGTCAAATCTGGAGACTTAAAGGGTTGGATTGACTGCGTAATATGTTGGTAACAGAATAACACCACTGTTATCAAACCAGTTTACTGTATGTAACTCTACACCATTAAATTTGGTTGGCCACTACCTTTTTTCTTTAATACTGCATCTGATGACAGGTTACAACAAGGGAAATGGTTAGCATGTGCTGTACCAACACATGCTATACCCTGTTCATGTAAGGTCTTTACAGGATGAACACCTGTACATCAGTTGTTGAAATACAGTTTGTGCCATTTGTTTCTTGGTATATTTTGCAGCAATATCATCTCAATATTTCCTTTTAAGTCTGGTTGATTTGGGTAGGTTCCAACTGCACCAGTGTAGACTTCAAGTCCATCTATTTCTGACAATACATGCAACTTTTTTTAGTTTCTGGAGGTTATGTTGCTTGATTTCAGATTTACCTTTGAAAAGAAGCATTTCCTTGTTAATGCATCACCTTTCACATGGGTTAATTTCAGCAAACGTCTTTTTCAAGGGGTCAACAGTCTAACCTTGTACGATCTATCTGTACAGTCTTAAGGACAAGCCAGATTGTCATTGGAGTGTAAAAACTCAATTTTTTTTCGAAGTGATTTAGTTACAACACTGGCAATTGGACTTGTCACATAAAGTATTCAAAAAAATTGTTCCAGCTCTGCTCTTGTCAAATTGAGTGGAGTGTCAGGGTTACATTGATTAGCATATTTGATTTTTTAAAACTCTGTTTCATTTTCAATGTTTTGCTGTGTAACATACTCATCATTATTATAATTACTGTCAGATGACAATTCACTTTCCTCTGATACATTCAGTGGTGGAATGTGTGGTAGCTTTTGTGCAATGAGAGGAAGTACTTTCTTTTTACCATAGAAACTGCTGCAGTTCATTTGAAAGGTGATGATATTGCAAGGCTTTATAAAGTTGCTCAGAAAAAGCTGAAATTCTCAATTCTCAATTTGTACATTCAATCACTTTCAGCTTATAATTATGCCAGAATGCAGTGTTGCTTTAAAGTAACAAAGCATACAAATAACATTCTGCATGCTTTTCTATCAAGACCCATGAGCAATTTTACTTAGTGAAAGAATGCTTTTACTTGTGGAATTGTAAAAAATTAAAAATTGTTCATACCTCATAGCTTTAGTGAAGTTTTCCAGCTTAACTCTTTTGATACCAACCCAGCTGAAACTGCCTCTGGCTCTGTAGTACAAATCTCTTGTTTTCAAAAGTTATGAATTAAAATCTTCCACCAAAAACTTAGTCACAATTTATGTTCCTAACACTAGCTTGATAACTAAGTTATTTTACTAAATTCTTTGTTATATTTTAAAGTTAAACAAAAGAAACACTGAGCATCTCAACAGAAACATGGTAACAAAAGGGTTAAAGTTTGTCATCATCATCACCACCACCATCTGGTGTCCATTTTCTATGATGGCATGGGTAAACTGGTTTGACTAGGATTTGTAAGCCAGAGAGTTGCACCAAACTCCAGTCTTTTTTTGGTTTGGTTTCTACAGCTGGATGTCCTTAATGCCAGCCTCTCTACAGAATATACTAGGTGACTTTTATGTGACACTGGCATGGGTGCCATTTGTGTGTTACCAGCATGGGTGCCTTTCATGTATCACTGGCACTGGCTACGATTATGATTTCACTTAGCTGTGAGACCAGTATCCCATCAGTATTTGCACGTGTTGTTTTCTAAAAGAAAGTCTGCTGATTGTTTTGAAATATAGAATGTAAGTTTTTGCCATAAAGCCTTGTTTACACTTAGGATTTCCATTTAAAATGGTAAAATTGCTGTTTCTTTAAATTAACACTATGAATTTAAGAATTTTTTGGGGGGTTTGTTGCTTTAAATACAAAGCATGCAGTATAGGGTTAAGTACCCCTAAATCATGTTTTACACTGTACCTCCAGCTTTTACAGTAAGATATGTGATCTACTCTACCTATGTTAGCATTAAAGTATTTATGTATTCGTCTACTTGTTTCAATCATTTTACTGGCTATGCTGGAGCACTGCCTTATAGGTTTTTTTTTAGTCACAGAAATTGACCCCAGTACTTGTTCTTTGTAAGCCTCATACTTATTCTATCGGTCTCTTTTGCTGAACCACTAAGTTACAGGTACGTAGACACACCAACATCGGTTGTTAAGCAATTGCGGGGTGACAGACAGACACACAAATATGTGTGTATTTATATATGTAGACAGGCTTTGTTTCTGTCTACCAAATCCATTCACAAGGCTTAGGTCAGCCTGAGGCTATAGTAGAAGACACTTACCCATGGTGCCATGCAGTGGAACTGAACCCAGAACCATGTGGTTGGGAAACAAACTTTTTATCATACAGCCATGCTTGCGTATGTAGAAAAAAAAGGAATGTTATTTGCTGTTTGTAAATGTAGGAACAAGGTTTTTCTTCTTCTGTTGTTCTGGTGTAGCATCTTTAATTTTTTCTTGGAAGATCTTCTGTTCTTCATAATGTTGTTCAACAACTGTGACTTCATGGCTTCCAGGTGACAATTAAAAATCTTGATTCTGGTAAGGTCTAGAGATTCTAAACTATATTGTTGCCTAGTTCATATAACTTACTTTTGAAATCATATTAAACTTTCGTCTACTTTGCATATAAACCAAACTGTTACCTTCTGTTTGGTTGGCTTTACAGGCACATATTTGACAGAATGTTAGCCTATCCCTAAATACCTTCATATACATAGAACATAATTTGATAGTTCTCCATTACATAGGGATTCATAATTTGTCATCCATTTCTTGTTGGATTGGAGTGTTTTTTCATATGAAAGTACTGCATCAAGGTCATTAAACAATCTGTTCATAAGACTGGTATTGTAAAATCCACCACCAATATATTAATCTGAGTTTCAATAATTGATTATTCTTGATAATTGCTATATTATCATGAAGATATTGTTGCTTTAGAAAATTAAAGGTTGTGAGTACTCATTATAAATTCTAGTCTGTTTTAATGGTTCCACACATCAATTTTATTTCAGTCTGTATCAACTAAGAAATTGTTAAGATTACATGTCAAGGGGCAAAAAATGGTAGTTAGTCTTCTTGTCTTGAATCTTGTGGTAGATAATGATTGGGACTAACATGAAATAATTGGCATACGATTTGGATCCAAACACCAACATTAACTCAGTATTATAAATTTGATACTATAAGCTGTTTTGATGCCCACCCATTTGAGACTGTCCCTAGTTCTATGATACAAGCTTTGTTTTAAAATGATCTAAATTAAAATCTTCCATCAATATTTTATGTTCATCTAAATTCCGAACACTAGATTAATAATGCTATAATTATATTATTAAATTCTTCATTATTTTCAAAATAATTGAAACAAAAGCAGTGTATTTTCAATGAAAGTATGGTAACAAAAGGGTTAAGCATTTCTTACCATTCTGTCCCTCTCTTCAATTTCATAATCAGATAAATCAATATGACATTCTTCATTGAGTGCTTGAAATAATTTTCCTTATTAAAATCCTTAGTATTGACATTGCTGTTTCAAAACTCTCTGACGGGATTCAGATAGTGCTGTCATGGAGTTGTAAAGCAAGAGATTTTAGAAGGAAGAAGGAAATTAATTTGACAAATATATTTGTAGTTCAATTACCTAAGAAGACAAGATGGTGACGAAATATTGTTACAAGGGGATAAAAATAAAACTGATGATAAACATTTGTAGCAAAACAGGAATTTTAAGGTAAAAACAGAGCTACAAGGATTGTAATTAAACACAAGCTCTTGTTTTGACAAGAATTCATGATATATGGATTCAAAAGCAAAGTGTACTTAGCATTGGTTAGAGACAGAAAAGATGAATGATATTTAGAGGAAATTCCATTGAAACATTTTGGAAACTTATCTTTCAGAAAGGATACTCTTGGAAAAACATTCTGTATGTTTGTTGTTCAGAAATCTTGAGATACCTGCACTTAGTAAGCTACAATCATTGACTGTTGTAATGAGTTCATCATTGGGAAAACTGGTAACACAAAGATATTATGATGCAGAAAAATATCATCTCATTTGGTAGATTATTCAACATATGGTGCATGACGTAGTTGTTAGGATGTTGGGCTAACAATTTTAAGGTTGTTAGTTTGATTTCCTGGATTGGATAGCAGGTTGTGTCCTTGAACAAGGCGCTTCATTTCACATTGCTCCTGTCTACTGAGTTGACATTGTGTGCCTGCCAAGTGCTTGTGTAGCCCTTTTTATTTTCAGCTGCTACATCCTGAATGCTCTGCTAGAGTGAGGAATGAGATGGTGTATATATCAGCTTGGAATTACATAGACAACTAAATTAGTGAAACCATTGTACAAGCTACCAACTCATTCATGATTCTGAGTGCCAGCTAGAATTTGTTGAAGGCCTCCATTTGCAGATCCTGTATCCAGCTCACAATGAGTAATTAGCAAATATCATGAAACATTTTAGAAGCAAAGATAAATGTAATACATAACTATAGTTTCTCTGTTTCCCACTCACTCCTACTCCCCCTGTACCTTGAGGAGCCACCTAGACACCTCACCACCACTTGAACTGGAGCACTGCTGTTAGCTTTGCTACATTTTCACTACTTGAAACCTCCTCTGCAATGAGGGAGTTCAAGTCTGCTGCCCTCATCTGTGTTTTCTGCCATGAGGTAAACTCATCCGGAACTTTTGACAGGAAGAGATCCAGTTTTGTTTTGAAGACACCTGCATCCACACCATGCAAGTTTCTCAGGCTTTCTAGGAGGATATTGAAAAGCTGTGGGTCCTTGAAACCCAAGCTTTTGCAGTATCTAGTCCTAGTTCTTGATGGCTATGTTGGAATCTTTGGCACTATATCTTTTCTGCCTTCATTCTAGGAAGTAGTCTTAACTTTTTCAGCCTTTCCCAGTAGCTGACATGTTGCATTGAGATGATCTTTAGGTAGCTTCACTGGGTTGCTTCAAGTTCCACTGTTAATTTTACACTGTGTGGTGACCATAGTTGGGAGTAGTAGTTTAAGCAGCTGAGGACATATGTCCTCCAGAGGGTCATGATTTCTTGTTCTTTCGTTTTGAAAGTTCTAAGGACATATCTGGCTAGCTGTCTGACTTTTATTGCCAACTTAGTACTTGTGTCTGTACTGATTTTGATTCAGGGATTACAATTCCGTCTGGGTCAGTGTATCCAAGCTACATTTCATTCAGCTTTGTTTGCTGGTAGTGCAGGGCTTGGAATTTTCTTGCATTAAACTGCATGTTGTTGTCTTCAGCTCACCTGTGTATTGCGTCCAACTCCTGTTTGTAGGTGTGCAATATCTCCACGGTTCAGTATCGTCTGCATAGCTAGCAATGATGGCCAGCTGAGGGGCATGTGTGAGAGAGCCACTATGAATAGCAGTGGCTCTAAGACCACTTGCTGTTTGCATTTCCTTAAAGGTGGCTCCATTGGCTAGTACTGCCTGGCTTCTATCTTTTAAAAAGTCATGTAGTTACTGTCCAAGTTTTCCGACAATACCAAGATAATGCAGCTTGTACATATCATACCATGGTTGACTTTATCAAAGGCCTTTGTAAAGTCATGATACACAACTGATGCTTTTTATATCCAATTTTTCTTTTAAGACGCTTACTCTCTGTCATAGAAGCATAATGGCCTTGTTTCTTTCAAGCCTTTGCCTGTCCTCTGTCATCATAGCCCATGTTTTACTACCTTGTAGCATGGCTGTACGCACACAGGCATCATATGGTCTGCGTTTAACTCTGAGGGAGAGGTTCTTTGTTACAAGCAAAGGTAGTAGCTCCCTGAACTTTGCCCAGCCTGTTTTAGCAACTACACATTGTTTTCCTACTTACTAGGACTTTGGTCTTAGCTAAATTAACTCTTAGGCCCTTAGATTCCAGACCTTGCTTCCACACTTGAAATTTCCTTTTAGTTCATCACCTTATAGACTTACACTGCTCTCACCAACCATCTATCCCTAGCTTTGTATACCTATGTATATACATATACCTGTGTGTTTGCATAAAGGTTAAAGTTGTAGTAGAGAAAAATTAACTGACATGGAGGACTGGAAACCATTTGAATATTAGAAAAGAGTTACCTCTATCATGGTTATTTGTGTCAAGTATCAAATTACCGGCATCATAACTACTATTCAATGCTCTTTAAACAGTGTGAAGACTGTATGATATGACATGGATATCTGCAACAGAGACTGCAAAGTTGTGCCCAGCTGGATGGGACACAGCAGGCATTCTGAATGCATTTGCAGGGCAAGGTGATGGAAGATCCAAGCAAGATAATCTGGGCTTTAGCAAGAAAGATGAGTGTTGGAGTAACCATCATGAAGCTGGTTCTGAACAAGGGCCTTCGCAACTACTTGTACAAGAGGTACAAGGGGCAAATTCTGATGGCCAAGAAGTGCTTGATAAAAGGCAAAGAAACTCTTGAATAAGCTGAGGTATGCCGTTGAGCCAGGGATGATCTGGTTCTTCTCTTATGAAGAGAACATTTGCCAGGACCAGTTGCACAACATCCAGAGCAACAAGCATGCCGACTATCCACGTGGTGTCCCACATATCATGGAAATTAAGCTCTCTCAAACTGTGATGGTGATGTTATGCTGCCCACATCTCCGAACTGGCTCGATTAAGCTCAATTCAGATGGTCATGTGAAGCTTCTGGAGATTGTGGTCAAAACCTGGCTAGAGAGGATTGCTGCTGGAAGGCCATATGTGTGGCAGCAGGATTTGGCTCTTAGCTATACTTCTGGCAAGAGTCAGAACAGGTTGTTGGAGAATTCCTATGACTTCACCAGCCTCAATTTCTGGCCTCCTTGTTCTTTCGATTGTAATCCCTTGGATTACTATATGGAGCATGCTTGAGATCAGTCTTCACAGTCCACATCTTCCTGGGTCTCTTTATTCCACAAGCTCCTTCCATGTCTAGCGATCAGCATTTCTTTATACAGTTGTCCTCATCTATCTGCATCACATGACCATGCTAGTGCTATTTTCTCTCTTGCACGCCACATCTGATGCAGCTTATGCTCAATTTTTGTCTCCATGCATTTGTACTTTGTCGTACATGCTCAATGGCATTGCACATCCAGTAGATCATACTAGTTTCATTTCTTTCTGGTCTTCGCATATCCTCTGTTCACAGCCGAAGTTTAACAACCATATAGCATTGCTGGTCATACACAAGCATTGTACAATCTGCCTCTTGCTCTTGTCTATGTATATATAATTTTGTCTCTGTGTGTATATGTATGTATGTACATGTGTATCTGTGTGTGTGTGTGTGTGTATATATATATATATATATATATATATATATATATACACTTGCGTCAGAAATTAATTAGCACTTCTCAAATTTCTACATTAAATAGGTTAAATCAATTAACCTTATGAGCTGTTCAAAACGTCTTACACGATGAGAAAACTTAGTATGGTGTGATTTCGGTCCTTGCGAGGCACTACCTATATCTATTAAACAAAGGAAGATTTGTCTGCATCCGCACTCCAAGTTGTTGCACTGCTATGTCAACATCATAAGGCTGTAGACTCAAACAAAGTTACGTCATCGTTCTGCGCAACAGTGAACTCGCAACAAAGCAATAGTTCGAGATATGGCCACTAGGTGACAGCACATACCTTGAGTGAAGAGCAAATCAAGGGTGCTAATTAATTTCTGACGGTAGTGTATATATTTTATTAATGAGGGATTATCAGTCCAGGAAAAGGTACTTTATAAGCTCTCTGCTAGTACACCAGACTAACAGTATTGTATAGATTAGTAAAGAACCCAGCAGGGTTTGAGGTTACAGTTGATCAACATTCCATATTGTGAATCTGTGGTTGTGCTCCAGTTATACTGGTTTTCACACAGAGTAATGTGCAGAACAAGGCATAAATAATGGTTCTTACATATTTTTCTTTGTTGTAGTAAATATGACTTACAGCTATTTCCAGTAGTCATTATAGGTTTGTTGTTGAGATTTACTCAGTTAGCCCATTGATCGGTTGAGAAAAGTTGAATGACCTAGAAAATGAATGTTACTCTTGTCAGTTATTTCTGGTTATAACCAGATATGACTGACAAAAGTAACATTAATTTTCTAGGTTGTTCAATTTTTCTCAACTGATCAGTGGGTCAATTGAGTAAATCTGTCAATAACATACCAATGACTACTGAAAACAGCTGTAAGTCAAATTTACTACAATAAAGGAAAATATGTAATGACCATTATTTTTGCTTTGTTCAGTATGTATCTACATGCTTGCTGTCCACTGTGAAAGCATACTCTTTTACTTGTTTCAGTCATTTGACTGCGGTCATGCTGGAGCGCCGCCTTTAATCGAGCAACTCGACCCCAGGACTTATTCTTTTTGTAAGCCCAGTACTTATTCTATTGGTCTCTTTTGCCGAACCGCCAAGTAACGGGGACATAAACACACCAGCATCGGTTGTCAAGCAATGCTAGGGGGACAAACACAGACACACAAACACACACACGCATATATATATATATATATATATATATATATATATATATATACACACACACACACACACACACACACACACATATATGTATATATATACACACACATATATACGATGGGCTTCTTTCAGTTTCTGTCTACCAAATCCACTCACAAGACTTTGGTCGGTCCGAGACTATAGTAGAAGACACTTGCCCAAGGTGCCATGCAGTGGGACCGAACCTGGAACCATGGGGTTGGTAAACAAGCTACTTACCACACAGCCACTCCTGCGCCTATGTCCAGGTTTCTTGACATATATCGTCTTAGTAAAGAAAAGCCCTTTTTGATGTCATTTGTTTCCATTTCTCTCCTTAAGTGGAACCAACAGACTTAGTAGTCCTAAGTTAATGTGTATTTTTGAATACAGAAAGTGAAATACCATGTTATATACTTCCAAGATACAATGATCCTTAGATTGTCTTATTAAAGGAACACTGAAGCCTATTGGTAATTGTACAATTTTTCGTTTATGAAAGAAGCGACTTCTTTAATTCATAAAGCTGTTGGTGGCTGCGGCTTTATCTTTTATCCGAGAATTTAGTTTCTTCTTTGCTGAACGCTTCTGTTATGGTAATGGAATTGATGACTAAGTAGACCAATTCTTGCATAGAGGAGTTGATGGCATTGTCTGCAAGGAAATGGTGGAGAATAAAGTTGATTTTTTTGTTGAGCCTTTGACTCCTGTCATTTGATTTTTTTTTTTTTTTTTTCCTTTTCTCTTCAGGTGGTTTTGAAGTTTTTGCTTCTGATGGTGGTGGAACATTGTTACTTGGTATGGTCACAGGCTTGTGTTCAAACAATTTATGCTGAAGTCCAGTGACTTTCAGTGTTGTTTTGAGTTGGTCCTTGTATCTTCGAAGAGGGAAACCTTGTGGTTTTTTCCCCGAAGTGTTCTCACTGAATAAGACTTTGTGTGGGAACCTTGACTCTTCCATTCTTGTTACATGTCCTCACTATTGAAAACTGTGTTTCATGATCAGTGATTCGATGCTTTCATTGTTGGGTCTTTCCAGGAGTTTGTTAGTGACATAGTGTTCCCATTGGAATATTGATGCTGTAATTCTCTAGCAGAAATGAAAGCTCACCATGTCCCATCTGTCTCCTCCCCTACTTTTTTATTCACAGAATTTCGCTGCTCTTATGTTACACAAATATAGTAAATTATTGAATAAAAATTACAATTCTAATTCTTCATTAATTTTGTAATGAATATTGTTTTACTAAATCAATGTATTTATTAAAAGTGGCAGTTGTCTTAAGTTGATAGGATTTTATTCTGTCACTAGCAGTATCGCCTGGCATTGCTTGGGTTTGTTTTGACCCTTTAGAATTGGAATTTTTGAAAAGTAAAAATTTTGCATTATGTTGCTTGTTATTCTCTTTAAGTGAATATTTTTCTGGTTGAAATACACCATAAAATGGCGTCACAGCAGTCCAAAAATCGTAAAAAATAGGGATTTTCATAGAAAAAAAGCACCTTTTTGATGTAAATAATTTTCGGTGTTAACATGGTCCAATTTGAATTTTTTCTTCTACGGAAGGAAGAGCAAGCCTTCTTCTATCATACTCTCAATTTTGGTCAACTTGTGCTGCATAGACTCGGAGGAGATAGTGTTAGTTGAAGGCTACCAAACCTGCCATACACAGACAACTTCAGCTTTATATATATAGAGAGATTGGTGTTAAGTACTATTTTTTTTTATTCTGAACTCTCGACACATTTTGAAAATAAGGATGTCAGTTTTAAATTTTGGCTCAAGGCCAGCAATTTTGAGGGAGGGGCTAAGGTACGATTTCATGTTAGTATTATAGCTTCAGTTATAAGAACATGTTCCGTTAATAGTTGATGGAATAGGGTTACAAGTTGAAAATATGTATTGATAAGCTCTGGTAACTCTCATAGCAAGTACTGTAAGCTAAGCAAAACCTATCCTATGTTTTAGTGGATAGTTTGTTCCTTGTTTTTTTTTTTATTATTACTATTACTCACACACTTTCAATTTTCACTACATGATATACCTATTAGTTGACATTGCAGGATAGGCTTTGTTTCATTGATTTTCATTATTTAGCTATTCATTCAGTCTTTTCTTTACACATTCCACAGAATGCCTTTCAATTATGTTGATGTTGAGATGTTATTTTATTTCAAACCTTCTGAACCTTATTGCATTGGATTAACAATACCCCTGATATGGTTTCTACACTTTGGCATTTGTTTGAATATCTTTTGTAGTGACCTCACCTTAGTTTAGTTTTCAAGTTATATTGTTCATCTAGTCTACAGTACTGGCAGTTTCCTTTCTTTCTTCAAATTACTGAGGTGTCAATGTCACATTTTTTAAGCCTGGTATTTTTTTTATTGCAATAGCTTTTGTTTAGGAAATTCTTGATAATACTACTTAAAAAATACATTTTGAAGACTTATTTATTCTTTGTTTACATTTTTTAAGACTAATTATTAGTATAGATAGAAACAAATTTTTAGGAGGTTTAACATAATTTTTTTTCGTTGACTCTGTGAAAATGAGTTCGTTTTAAAAAGTATGTTGATTGCTTATAAGATATTTATCGTGCTGTCCTTAGTGAACGTCATGTCTTTTGGATTAACACCCTTTTACCACATGGTCTTTTTATAAAAGAATTAGATCTCCATAATTGTCTCTACTTTAAATTTAAGGTCTTAAAATTCCACCCCTTTAAAGGTAGTCTATTACAAACTTTTTTCTTTTTTCCCCTGCTTTCACAGATTCCCATGACTCTGTCGCCATCCAGTTTCATCATCATCATCATCGTTTAACGTTTGCTTTCCATGCTAGCACGGGTTGGACGGTTCAACTGGGGTCTGGGAAGCCCGAAGGCTGCACCAGGCCTGTCAGATCTGGCAGTGTTTCTACAGCTGGATGCCCTTCCTAACGCCAACCACTCCGTGAGTGTAGTGGGTGCTTTTTATGTGCCACCGACACAGGTGCCAGACGAGGCTGGCGAATGGCCACGCTCGGATGGTGTTTTTTATGTGCCACCGACACAGGTGCCAGAATTATGAATTTGAAGAATTGGTAGTTTGAGTCATAGTGAATCTTTCATTAGCTGATTACACAACCTTGGACATCACACATATGGATGCATTGCAGTTACTCTCTTGATGGAACTTGGCAATCCTGACTGTTGATCTAGGATTCCTTTGCTCAGCATCAATGTATGAAGCACCATTGGCATGGTTGAGCTCTTCTGCTACCTCTTTACAATTTGCCTTGCTGCAATCCTGTGACTTTGCCTATTACTTGGCATGGTGGCTGAATGGGTGATGTGCCTTGCCAGAGGGCAACCTGTAACTATGCAGAGCACAGTTGTCACTCCTTTAGGTATTTTCAAAATACCTGTATTACAAGCAGTTATTACAAATAATTACATTAAAAAGAATTAATATGAATGGAACCCAAGTGAATATGTCATTGTTTGTATGATAATTCCCAGAAAACTCTTCTATTATTGAGTTTAGCACTTCCGTCTTTTGTGAGGAATTTTCTCATAATTCTCTTTAGAATACTTATTTTTGAATGAAATTATGCAGAAATAAATTTTCACTGGTATATATATGTATGGTATATTGATAATTTTTTTTTAAACGCAAAACTTATTTAGTGGATGAAATATTTTAGACAGATTTATGAGAAAACAAAGTCAGGAATGGGGAAGGATAAGCTAAAACTCTACCCCTCCACACCCATTTTTAAAATTTTATCAACATTATTGTAATCTATGTGCTTGAAAATGTATTTCTAAAAGTCCATAAAAACAATATGCATTTCTCAGAAAGAGTAGTAGTAGGATGGGCCATGCATGTGTGCACACACGCACACACACACACACACAATTAATAAACTTTTACGTTTGTTTAAGGTATTTTTTTCTAAAACAGCTGGCAGGAGTGGCTGTGTGGTAAGTAGCTTGTTTACCAACCACATGGTTCCGGGTTCAGTCCCACTGCGTGGCACCTTGGGCAAGTGTCTTCTACTATAGCCTCGGGCCGACCAATGCCTTGTGAGTGGATTTGGTAGACGGAAACTGAAAGAAGCCCGTCATATATATGTATATATATATATATATAATATATATATATATATATATATATATATATATATATTGTGTGTCTGTGTTTGTCCCCCTAGCATTGCTTGACAACCGATGCTGGTGTGTTTATGTCCCCGTTACTTAGCGGTTCGGCAAAAGAGACCGATAGAATAAGTACTGGGTTTACAAAAAGAATAAGTCCCGGGGTCAATTTGCTTGACTAAAGGCGGTGCTCCAGCATGGCCGCAGTCAAATGACTGAAACAAGTAAAAGGAGAGAAAAGAAAGATATAACCTATATGTAGTGATGGCTCAGTGGTTAAGAAATTCACTTTGCAACCATGTAGTCTTAGGTTCAGTTCCAGTAAGTGGCTAATTGGGCAAGTGTCTTTACGGTTGCCTTGGCCTGTGAGAGAAATTGGTTGACTAAAATTACATAGAAGCCCATCATTGTATATGTGTGATGAAGCTGTGCTGCACGTGGGGATTGTTTGAATGTAAAAATATTGGTCACATTCCTGGTAAACATTACATCTGTAGTTTTGCACTCTCTCCCAGTAGTGAAATAACCACCCCCCTTGTAAAAATAGGAAAGTGATAGGGAAGTGCACCTGACTGTAAAAATAATGCCTCAAATGAGTCCATGGACAGTTAAACAGTTGTACTCAGTATTCAACGAAGGAAAAAACAGAGAGAGAGAGTAGTGAGATTGGGAAATGCTGCTAACTGTATTATAATCCATATGTGCTGTGGTAATGAGAGATTTCTGTTCTTGGAGAAATCAAGAAATTCTGTTTGTTGGAAATGTTTCATATTTGGGACAAAATCTATAAAATTTTGCTGATATCTTTTCTAGTGAACTCTGTCTCTCAAAAACAATGATCTCCTGTATGTTGCAGCCTTTACAGCCTCCTTCTCCATATACAGGCTGTTTGGGTTAAATTTGAAAGTTTGCTTAAATGGAAAAGAAAACAACATCCCATCCAAAATAAAAGTACTTTTAAAAAACTCAAATATCAATTAGATTATGGCTGAGAGAGATGTTTGCTCAAAGTAGAAGCCCTCAGCTTCCACCACGGCTTCAAGATAGCCCTGGAATCTGTCACATGCAGTCCTCATTATGTCCCTGGGAAGATCAAGCACCTCCTTGGTCTTGGCCACCAGATCAGCCTTGGTATTGCAGGCAGAGCGGTTGGTATCTTTCGCGACCACACCCTGCATTGTAATCCATGGAATTACTATTGGAAGAATCCAGAAGCTGGAAATTAGGGCTGGTGAAGCTGTAGAAAGTCTCTGACAACAATTTGACTCTTTCTGGAGGTATGGCAAGGAGTTGAATTCTGCTGCTACATATATGGCTTTCCAGCAGAAACTCTTTCCAGCCAGGGTTTGACTGCGGTTTCTAATAGCCTCACATGTCATCTAAACTGAGCCTAAGACCCTGTCCAAAGATGCGGGGCTGCATGGCATTACTGTTGCTGGAGATGCACACAAACACCATCATAGTTTGCGAGAACTTGGTTTTCATGACACCCATGTTACATCTTACAGCCTTTACAGTGTTCAGAGGGCAGTGAGTAGTAATGATGTCAGCATTTCAATACCAGGCACAAATCGTCATGATACAGGCAACTCTTTTCCGGTATTCAGAAGGCGGCGAGCTGGCAGAATCGTTAGCACGTCGGATGAAATGCTTAACGGTATTTCGCCTGCCATTATGTTCTGAGTTCAAATTCCGCCGAGGTCGACTTTGCCTTTCATCCTTTCGGGGTCGATAAATTAAGTACCAGTTACGCACTGGGGTCGATGTAATCGACTTAATACCTATGTCTGTCCTTGTTTGTTCCCTCTATGTTTAGCCCCTTGTGGGTAATAAAGAAATAGGTATTCAGATGGTTTCCAGTCTGCCAACTTTTTTCTCAACTACAACTTCAATCTTTATACTCTGCAATACCATTGACTGTTCACCAACACAAACTGGTTCTGAAAAGAAAAAAAAGACAAATTGAACACCCTATATCTAAGACTACAGTAACCAATGTTTTTTCCTTTATGATAGTTAAAAATGTGGAATCCTTAATTGTTATTGAAATTGCACTGTCTCATGGTCTTTTCATTTTTTATGACAGAAGCATAGTTAATAATTGGACTAAAAATGAGTATTTTAATTCTTACCTTGTTTTCTAAAGGGTATTGTTTTACTAAAATGCTCTGTTATTGCAGCAGACTTAGTTAATAGGGTCTCTGCTGTTACCAGTGCTCGACCATATTGTCTTGTTGACAATCTTTCATCATCATCATCATCATCATCTAACGTCCGTTCTCCATGCTAGCATGGGTTGGACGGTTCGACCGGGGATCTGGGAAGCCAGAAGGCTGCACCAGACTCCAGTCTTATCTGGCAATGTTTCTACAGCTGGATGCCCTTCCTAACGCCAAATCTTTATCATCACTATAATGAATGTTTAATGTCTTAGAAATTTAGGATGTAGGTACCCTGTGAAGTGACTTCTGGATTTGTTTGTACTCTGTTGAAGGATTAAATAAGTACTTCTGCATTGAAATTGGGGGCTGGGAGTAGTGGTTGATAAAAGGGGCATTGAAAGTTCTTTTAGGTTTTGGTGAAAGGAATATAAAGATTTTGATTTCATACAGACTTCAGATTGTATTTTTAATTGAGGCTTATATATATGTATATATGTATATATATATATATATATATATTGGTGGTGGTGATGTTTAGCTCATGTCAACTTTGAAAGGCATTCCAGCTATGATCATCCCATGTTTTTAAGGATATCTTGGACATCATCTAATGTATTCTTTAAGACTGAATGGTGTGATTTGGGAAAATTTAGCTGCTATTTCTAACAGGTTGAGCAACCCTGTGGGTTTTGAAAAGGGGGCACATTTGATTTGGAAGCTAAGTAACTGCCATGGAAATGTAAGGACCTGTCTCTAAAATGGTTTTATTTGGTTGTAAATAAACCCAGTCATGACCTAGTAGTGGTGGGCATGTAGTAGTAGTAGTGAGGAGTAGTAGATCTGTAACGTGTCAGAAAGTGGATAAGCTCCATGTCCAGTGTAATTGGGTGAAATGGAAGGGAAGATGGGAACTTTCTTCATAAATTGAATGTTTTGTATATTTGACCTTTGCTTTTTTTTTTCTTTTTTTTTTTCTTCAATGTCAGTTAAGTTTTATATGAATATATTTACTTATTTTACAGGTATTTAAATTAGGGGATGAACCTAAACCGGTTGTCTGCCTATGGCCGACCAATCTGAAAGTTATCTTGGGGGGTCTCGCAGACGATCACATCGGCAACAAGGGGGAGACAGAGAAAGTTGCACTAATACTCCTGACAACACATTGAATAAGAATAGAAGGTAATATATCTTTTTTCCTTTTTTCCTTGAACATAATTATTCATAGCTGAATACAGTGACCATTTTTGTTCTATTAAATTTACAGCCTGTATGCTAATGTCTTCATTAATTAATATTTTTGATTGAATTTTGTATATATTACTGTTTTTACTATGGTTAAAGTTTTAAATTCAAAACTTAGTTCAAAGATTAATCAATTGGGACTGCCCATTAACACAGAATATCATCATGTTTCTTTAACTTGAACTTATTGCAGTTCAGTTTCAGAATTTTTATAATTTGAAAATTTTTTGGCATACAAAGCTCTATAAAATGCGGAATATAATTTTGTGCAAATATTTAAAATTTGATTTAAAATTGATACATGCTAGAAAATGAAGACTATCCACATATATTCAAATGTGAAATAGAAGCAGTGCTAGTTTAATAAACATTATCAACCACATATATGTAGCATATGTACATTATGTATTTGCCTGTAGGCTGCAATTTGGTATGGTGGAGAATACACCCAGTACTCTAAAAGAGTAGTCACCACACCAGTTTGCAACCTACCGGCAAATACACATAATGTATATGTCGAGTATGTGTGGCTCTGTGATATGATGCTTGTTTTCCAACCAAATGGTTTTGGGTTCAGTTCTACTGCCTGGCACCATGGGCAAGTGTTTTCTATAGCCTCAGGCCGACCAAAGCCTTGTGCGTGGATTTGGTGGATGGAAACTGAAAGAAGGTCATCATATATATCTATGTTTGTGTGTGTCTGTGTTTGTCCAGTACCATTGCTTGACAACTGGTGTTGGTGTGTTTACATCCCTGTAACTTACCAGTTTGGCAAAAGGGACTGGTAAAGTACTTGGCTTAAAAAAAAAGTCTTGGGGCCAAATTGTTTGTCTAAAACCCTTCAAGGTGGTGCCCCAGCAAGGCCACAGTCAAATGTCTGAAACAAGATAACACACTCACACTTGATGCTTAACCTTTTTCTAACTAGTCTACCTGAGACTGTCCTTAAATTCTATGAAACAAAACTGCCTGTTTTATAGTGTTCATACTTAATTTAGCACTTTCTAACTTAATTTATTTGTATGTAAGAACATTATGATGTTCAAATATCACCTTAAAGAGTTATTTTACAAAGTTTCTCTAAATTTTCAAATTAAATTGAAACATGCAGACAGTGGATTTCATCAGATATGTGGCCATATAGCATATTTATATAATAGTTCTCTGAATACATGTTTATTTTATTTCTATTGTAATTAATACATGAAAACTTCTGTCTGATATATTGAAGTAAATTCTTCAGATAATCCATTAATCCAAACCAATGAATATTTTTCCATTAGACTGACATGTTCATCTTTTTTACATAGTCATCAATGTACATCCCACACAATCTACCTATTTCCATCTGTAAGTTCCTGAAATAATAATAGATAGAAATGCAGTGTTGCTATTATTACTTCCATCTTTAACCACTTCCATAATCAAAATCTCAATCCTTTCCATGCTGACTTTATATGGGTTTGTCTGCAAAAGTGTAATTTCTATCTTTAGATATTTCTCTTGTTAATTTTATCTTACTTTTCTCCATTATTTGTCTCCCTTGACCTGTTTATCATCTGGTTTACCTCACATCAGAATTAATTACAGACCCTTGAAGTTTCTTGCTACATTGTGCCTAACATGACACCTTTACTTCGACACTGTACCTCACATATAACACTCCTTGACCTCCACCCAGCACTACATGTGTCATTCCTTCACTCCCACACATTCTACCTCACACTGCTAATTGCTGTATAGCAACGTGTACTGACATACTGAAGACACTCTTACTGAAATACACTTTCTATTAATTACTTTTCAACATGTCTCCCTGTGTGCCATAAGTCTGCTTAAACAAAGCTGACTGGAGCTATTAAACAACGTAAAAGACTCTACTTTTCTATGCTGACACCACTTTTTTTTTTATTTTGTCTCTTTTATGTCTTTCATTATTTTGTCTGTTAATTTATTGCTTTGTTATTCTATACATGTCTCACATACCACTTCTCTTCTTACTGGGACATGTTTTTGTTCTCCTCCATTGGCAATCTGTTTGGCCTCAGTGTTTTACTCAACTGCACTGTTACTGTCTCCCTTGCACATTGCTCTTGTTACTTGTCAACTGTTTTAAATAAGGCACCATCATCACATTACATAGTCTCAATATTTGATGACAATTTATTCTACTCCTGTGTTGTGCACTTAAGGTGTTCTTTTTTTTTTTTTTTGAATATATATACGGTTTAACTCTTTAGCATTCTGATTAATCTGTCAAATGTAATATTTACATCGTTTTGAATCCTGCATTATTTCAGTGGTATGATTGTTTATTTTTTAAAATGATATTGTAGGGTAGGTGTGAGAAGCCAAATCTGACCAGTTTGAACATAAAACAGGTAGAATGTTTGGGTCAGATATGGCCAGTTTTTTAAATGCTAAAGGGTTAAACCAATATCATTCAGACATTTCAATATACATTATGAACTGCTGGGCTAATCTTTTGACTAGAAAGTCATAGTGATTTTTTTCTTTTTTAATGTTAGATAGTAAGTAAAGTGTGTCTTGTACAGTATATTGGATTTGGCCTAAACATTGCAATCAATCAGTTCAGCATCTTACTCTCACAGCCGCTATGATAAAATTCCACTACATTAGTGTCAACTTAAATCATAAAACCATTTTCTACATGTCTAAATTTGTGAAATTCTGGCTTTTATATATAATAGTAGCTTCGAGTTTCACATTTCTGGTTGTTCAAATAATTTATAAAATAAACAAACTTTATGTACTAAGTACCTTTATTCACTCATTTGCGAGCACATTCATTCGCCAATACACACACACACACACACACACACACACACACATGCACAAATGTATATGAAGGGTATACATATTTGGTGGATATTTTTTGAGAGTAAAATATGTAGCTGGATTTAGTCATACATACATTCCTTTCTGCATATTAAAACAATTTGCTTACTACTTTATGCTTACAGCCCTTTCAAATTTCCTGTGCATTATTTCCTCATAACAATTCTATATAGCTTTTCTCTGAACACTTTTGTTGTTAGAACCTCAAGAGTTAGGCTAAAGAAAGGATTGTTGAAAACCATTTTGATGACCTCATTCAAGTTCCTCCATAGATGCATAGCTTACCTCCTCCTACTTTTCGCATCCTCATATTTGAACTTGATTTCCCTTATCAACCACTTATCCATGCCTAACTTTTTCATCACCCACCAGATCATAGCATGTTGGACCCTGTCAAAGGTCTTCACTAGGTCATCAAAGGCAAGGTATAGTTGTTTATTTTTTTGCCAAATACTTTTCCTGCAGCTCTCTCACAAAGAATATGGCATTGGTTGATCCCACATCCTTATACAAAACCAAATATGATACCCAATTGAAATTATTTTCCTTTGGTACTTCTACTAATGCTGTTTTGGTCCCTATTACAACTCCCTTGCCTTTGTAGTAGGTGACAATTGTTCTAACACATTAGTCATCAGTGTCCTCTTCAGTCTATTTAGATGAAATTCCAGTTCTCCAATCAACCATGAAACCTTAAATCTTTATGCTACCATACTAAAGAGAAGTGTAGCTCACTTAGTTTTATCATCCCTATTATCTTAACCCTTGTTCCTAATTTTATGTGGCTGGCTTGTCCATTCGGTTTACTGAAGCTGGCTCTTCTTGTCTTATTTATACACTTTGCTTATTTTAAAAATCCTCCATCACTCTTTCAGTAAATACCTGTATCCCCAAATTATTGTGCAACCAATCTTTCCCAGTGCCATACTGATTTGTTTTCACCAATATTTTAAAACTCTTTGCACTTGCTATTCTTAGAGCTTTGCCTTAATCCTTGCAAAATAATTCCTCTCCCTTTTTCTTTGCTTCTATTTCCTTCATGTTGAACCGTTTCCTCTGCTTTCTCTACCATGCTCACTTGCAATACAGCAAGGCTCATGATACAACCCCTAATCTGTTTTAGGGCTTGCAGTAGACCTTCTAATGAGTAACCCAGCTAACTTCAATTCTTCTGAATATATCTGGCTTCATACATCTAATTTGTATGTATGTATGTATGTATGTGTGTGTGTGTGTGCTCAGTGTTTTCTATTTTAACAAAATAGAGGCCCCCACCAAGATTTGGTACTTTTTCTCCATATGAAACATTTCATGTACCTGTGTGTTTCTCTTGAAGATGTAGATTAATTTAACATAGAGGAACAAATTTTCGTTACCACACTACCAAACCAACAAGTATTCAGTTTGTTTTACTCAGGTACTGTAAAAATGTGAAAAGGTAGCATTGTGTACATGAAAGGAATTTTTTTTTTTTTTTAATATTTTGAGACATGAAAAAGTATCAAATGGAATTATAACTTGATATAATTTAGGATATTTGTTGTTAGGTGGGCATCAAAGAAAACCATGCCAAAACAGACAGAGCTTGATGTCGTCTTCTGACTTGTCAGTTCCTATCAAACCGTCCTACCCATGCCAGCATAGAAAAATGGACATTAAATGATAATGTTAATTTATGAAATCTGTTCTTGGAAGAAATTTCCTTTTATCTTACTATATTATATTGATATTGTTCAGACTGATGGCCTCATTTGTTTGGACAAACAAAATGAAAGCATGCAGTAGTGGACTCAGAAAAATGGCAGTCCTTGATACTGCCACTTTATTTGAAAGCTGATGACTACAGTTACATTACTTTGGTAATATCTGTATATACATTCACCAGATACGGCGATTTGCAGCCATCTCTTCTGTGTTCAGCCTTATGTTAGCAACCTCTTCAAGTCATGTTTGTGAATGTCTGCATATAGCAGTGGACTTCTATGGACTAGGATCCTTTGGTGAGCTTTCCATACATAGTCTAGTGTTTCCTTACTAGATTCCCAAATCCATTGTAGGCATTGAGGGTAAGGCAGTTTCTGAGCACATGAGCTTTGTCCACACTCTTGGAAAACTTGGTCATGCCAGTGGCAGCTTTCTCTATTTGTCTGTTGTGTTTTGGTTTAAGAGAAAGGGTTTGGGAAATTGATACTCCTAGGTAGATGGAGAATTTGTCCCCTACTCACAGGAGATCACTGGTATTGATGCTGGGGATTTCATTAACCTCCTGGCTTACAATCTCTTGTTTAGCCTCCTGGTGGTGCTAAACTCTTAGCAAGCATGTGTGACTTCACTTCCCAGTTCCTAGAGATCCCACTGCATGTCATAGGTTGAAGCAGTATTATAATCAGCAAAGATTATTTCTCTGATTAGAACCTGATACACATTGTCATTTTTAGGCTGTAATGACTGAAGAGTTTGTTGTTGGGCCTAATATGTCAAAACACTCTACCAGTTTACAGAAAATTCTCCCAAAACATCAGGATAGTGTAGACTTGCTTCACTTTGTATAGAGAAGAGCTTTTAAAATTATCCATGGAATTGCTACCACGGGAAGAAGTGATATTTACTTCTCATGGCATCAAATTTTCTCACAAAATCAAAAGACTTAAGTCAGTGAGGGCAACATAAATGGGTTGTCTGTGTTGTGAGTTCTTCTGTTGCTACATGAGAAAGATTATATCAGTTAATGGTCTCTCTTCCTTGAAGCCACTCTGAAGCCTCTTTACAACTTGGTTGGAAGTCTTGTTGATGATTTTGAGCAGATACATCTCTCTGATTGTTTCAGTTGCATTAGTCTCTATTTTTCTTGCACAGTGTAATGTGTATCACATGCAACTTTGGCAATATAGCTCTACTCCCACCAGCGCCACATTAGCTTGTGAAGATGTTTCTCTAGCACTGGCTTCCAGACTGGATTAGTTATGCCATGATGACTGCTTGATAGCTTGCTGCGAGCAAGATGACGACCTTATGTATTTCACCTTTTGTTGGAGCTAGGCTCTTTGTCATGATAGGAAGGGTTGGGATCCTGGCAAAACCAAAATCAACCATTCAGCTGGTGGAGTATGATTTGACAGTCTTTTGTCTCTTTCTGCATCAACTTGGCACAGACTTTGACAGCTGTATTCTCAGACTTCATACATTCCTTGCATATTGCTACTGTCAGTACAATAGTGAATGTTCTGACAAATTATACCATTAGCTATTTGCACAGCATCTAACTGTTCTTACAGTATTGCTTCTTGCCATTGCAGTGGTGTTCTTTTCTGCTGGGTCTTGCAAATTGACTAAAGCTTGCCTAAAACAGGTTGCATTCAGACTAATGGTTTCTCACCTCAACGTATGATGTAGCCATGTTACAGTGTTGACGATGAATTAATACCTCTCTATAGATGTGATTCTGTTCTTTGAAGGCTCATTCCATTTGATCATTGAGTTTTATGTGAAGTTCTGAGTTTGTTACTCTTATGGTGTTGATATGTGGGCATTGTTTCTGCTGGGTGTGGTGGAGCTTTGAGTTTAGTCAGATTTTACAGCACATTGTGTTGCAGTTGGCATAGTGGAAGCTTAATGTGAGAAGCACACGCTTGAGGGCAGCTCACCCCCAATAATGTCATTGTCT
This sequence comes from Octopus sinensis, assembly GCF_006345805.1. Classification (NCBI taxonomy): domain Eukaryota; kingdom Metazoa; phylum Mollusca; class Cephalopoda; order Octopoda; family Octopodidae; genus Octopus; species Octopus sinensis. The sequence continues at coordinate 14,985,129 of NC_043020.1, forward strand.
GGACCTTGGATGTCAACAGAAGACCTCCTTGAAGAAATGTGTTGGAAATGCACAGTTTTGTAAGAGCAGAGCCCCAGCAATCTCTGGCCTTTTTTTTTTTTTTTTGCCAGTGTCCAAAGTATCCCAGAAAAACTAGTTAAGAGCTGTGGTACAATCTGATTCTAGATTTGAAATTATATTGCTGAATGATGTGTTGAATTCTGGTATCTTGCTGCTGACGGTGCTGAGATCTTCATAAAACTGTTCTTTTGTTTCTTGAGCATAAATATTGAAAATGATTAGATTTTAATGCTGGAAGGCAGAAGGAAACATGTTCTCTAGAATGTTGGAAGGAGGAACTATTATGAGCAGCAAGCTGTTTCTGACAGCAAAACCAATGTCATGCAGGTGGGTTTTTTCAGAGCATCTGCCTTGCCAGAAACCAATCCACTAGTCTCTTGTACTGCTTCTTTAAGCTGTGGAGTGTTATGCTGGGGAAGAGACCAAAAGAGAGAGAGAAGTTAGTGGTAAATGGAAGGAGGAAAAAGAGAACTATATATATTTATTATAATCATCATGATGATTGTTTAACATCCGCCTTCCTTACTGGCATGGCTTGGACAGTTAGACAGCAGCTGACCAGATGGAAGACTACACTAGGCTACTGTGTATGTTTTGGCATGATTTTTGCGACTGGATGCCCTTCCTAACACTAACCACCTTACAAAGTAGACTAAGTGCTTTTTACATGACACCAGCACAGGCAAGGTCAGTTTTGGCATGGTTTTTACAGCTGGATGCCCTTTCAAATGCCAACCATTTCACAATGTGGACTGGATGCTTATTATGTGGCACTGGCATTGGCAGGATCACCAAATAACTTGCAAGACTATCAGATGTTTTTATATGTTGCTGGTCACAATGCACTTTGCATTGTTTTAGCTTTTGAATGATGCCACTCCGTTGGCTTGGTGAGTAGGCCATCATTCATCCCTGGTTGAAAGACTATTCCATTGTAGGGTTTACACATTTACAGCTGTGTGGATTGGAGCACTGTGAAATGAAGTGTTTTGCTCAAGAACACAACATACTGCCTGGTCTGAGAATTGAACCCATGATCCAGTGATTTTGAATGCAACACACTAGCCACTGGCCACATGCCTTCACCCCCCCCCCCAGTTCTGATTATCTTCTATATATATGATAATCCAAGATATGTTCAGCATTGTGCAATTTATGTACAGCTCCCAATGACATTCCAGTTATTTTCCTGATCTTCATGATCCTATTTATTCACCTTCAATTATAACAACTTTATTACAAGCCAACAAAGGATACTTCTATGTGGTCTCTGGAATTGCTAGAAATAAGTCAAATTCCAGTTTCTTCAGCTCAGAATTGATAATTGTTTTCCTACTCTTTTTGATTTGTATGTCATCAAAGAGCCCAGGACACACGGTCCTAACATTCCAAGTGGCTAGTTCTTTGATTGCTGGTTTATTCTTTGTTCTCTGTGTTTCGTGAGGTTTGTTTAGTGATAAATTCTAAGCACCAAGCACCCACTGAAGCAGCAGACAATGGTGGATCAGCACTTTATTGACCAGATGATGTCTGGATGGAGGTGGGCAGTAGCTGATTGGTGACGTGATGAGCACTCCCACTCTCAGAAACTAACTCTAGTACATGTACCTACTACCAATCTGGTTAGATTTATTACTCATAACTGCTGCCTCTTCATTGATTTGCTGCTTGGCAATAGCATCTGTGAGACCTCTCTGGAGTCTGGACCTTGATGATGATTGTAGTGATCCTGAGTGGCCTAGATGTGGAGTTTCTCTTCGCCTGGGAGATGTGATCCAAAGAAATGCAAAAACAGTACATTTGCTATTTGACATAGCTATCAGAGATGTTATAACTTGGCATAGTGTACCATCCAGCTACATTTGGGAATTTTTTGTTTGGGTATACTTCCGTATATAACTGTCAACCATGCCTAACAAGCCCAGCACACTTATCTAGTTATAGCAGTGTTTCTCAAACTATTTTCTCCCCAGGCCCCACTTTAGCTTTTCAGAAAAATGTATGCCCTACTAATGGTTGGAAAAAAGTTTTATTTTTAATATTGCACAACCATATATTTTCCTTAAAGAGACATCCACACAAGAGCATTAGAATAGCACTATATTATTGCAAACAGTTTCAGGCAGTATGCTTGGCTGGAGGAATTGGATTGGTTTGGTTAGGCTGAGTATAGGTGTAGTATGTTTTCTGTGAAAAATAGATTTTCACAGTTCCATATTCCACTTAAAAAAAAAAAAAAAAAAAAAAAAAGGATCCCATGCCTCACAATTTTCCCAGGCTCCACTAGTGGGAGCCTATGCTCTACATTAGGAATCACTGAGTTATAGCATAGTATACTTACTTGCACCAGATTTGGTTGAAACCGGTGTACTGAGTGGTGCTGCTATAGACGCTTTTATATAGATAGAAGAAGCAGTGATGTGTTCACTTGCACCTTTTCAGCTGTTCATATTAATGTCTAATGCAGTGGTTTTCAACCAGGGTTCCGCCAGTACAGTCCAGGGGTTCCGCAAGAAGTTACAAAACTGCTAAAATCGGCAGTAATTTTTAATTCTCCTGTGCCAATATGTGTGCATAAGACTATTAAATTATTGCACAGGGGTTCCTCGAGCCAGTGGAATGTTTCCTTGGGGTTCCGCTCCACCAAAAAGTTTGAAAAGCACTGGTCTAATGTGATACACTATGGACAGATAATCACTAAATTGTGTGGAAACTGGCAGTGTCTGTATTGGCAGGAGTCAATTTGAAGGCCTTTTCTGAACTGTTACAATGCTTACTTACATAAGTTTGCTTTCTATTTCTGTTTCATCATTCTATTAGGATTTTGTGTGTGTTTTTATCTTTATTACAACATAGAGCCTTCCCCAGGTTCCAATGTTAAGTTGTAATGTTTTTGCTTTTCTTCTGGAAGTGTTGCTGATGCAAGTGGAATGGATTGAAAAACATTGATGTGCTTGACTTACTGAATGACTGAAACTTATCTTTTTAATTATAACAAGCAATTATAACTATAACAGGCAATAATTTTTGTTCACTGTTTTAAAGCATGTTTTGTTGGTCGTTCTTAAGACACATCATGTTGGCAAAAACTTAATTGCCTGTGAAGAGATAAGATTTTTTTCTTTTTGTTACTTTTTTAAAAATCTCAGTGGGTTGAGTGCTTTTCAAAAATTTTAATATTTTACATTTAGTTGTTTTTATTTTTGTTACTAATTATGAAGCAATCGAAGAAAGTAATAACTGCATTTGAAGCTGAAAACTTTTGATGCTTATTATGGGTAATATTTTCTGATTATTTTATGCACCTATTTTGAATGTTTTAAACTTGATCAAAAAATTAACTTTGAGACATTTTAGATAGCAAAAATTCCAGTTTAGTTGTAGTCATTGTTATTAGATGAAACAATAGTCTGTTTGCCTCAATAAAGTAGATTCCTTTTTGCTTAAATTTTTAGTAGGGCATCAAAAGCAACTACTTATGGCTAAAATTTTATCACCATCTTGTATTACAGTGGAAAAAGAATTATGTCAAATTATTTGTGAAAAGATATGTGCCATTTTAATTTTAACATAAAACAAAACAAAAGAAATTGAAATATTGCACTGGATCTGTGCAAATAACTTTTAGAGGGCAGTTTCTAATGACCAATGAGTACAAGAGTTGGTTAGTTTTACTCCTTTGTTTATATATATATATATATATATATATATAGTAGAAACAATGGCAGATAGAGTATACTGGAAACTTTATCACAACAATCATTTTGACACATCCTCCATTGCTCCTTCATGGATGGGAAACTACTATACAATGAATTATGGTGCATCCCACAGTGCAGAAGCGTCTCTTCAGGCGATGCAATGCAGTTTCTCGTTAGATGAGTAATGTTTTGCTCTTAATCTTAACTAGAGCATGTTGATAGTGGTCATATAAAATAAAATTATATGTATATATAAAAGAAAAAAATGGGATTAAAAATCCTGGCAGTTATCAATAAAGCACTCAGTATTAAAAGAATTTGGTTATGAATGTTCAACAATCAGATACCAGTAAATGTTAGTAGAATACATTTCCCAGGTAAATCCAAATATCTTTTTGCAGAATTTTGAGAAATTCAGAGTATTTAACAACAAAAAATATGTATAGAGAAAATTATATCAGTTTACATTTGAGCCAACAAAATTGCTGTCATTTATTTATAAGAATCGTTTGGAATGGTGATGTGCATGGAATATGTTGTGAAGGATTGTGTTGTTTTGAATTGAGAATGGCATCTGTCTTACGAAAGACTTAGATCTTCACTGGCAGTCTGCCCATAAAAGACAATAGAACCACCACTATATTGTATCTAATGTTGCTGCCACTTATAACATCTGCATGTTGCTAATGTGGAAATAGAAGAAAAGAAAGAAAGAAGAGCCACTACATAACTATGTTGCTAACTTCAATATAATCACAGTGAGTTAAACTGGTTTAAAATATTTGCCCACTTTTAGATTTCTGATGGACTAAAGATGGATTCCTTAACGTACGATAAATTTAATTTGTGTATCCAAACAACGTATTGGAAATACTACCATTTTCAACAAATTGCAATTCCTAGAAAAGTGTTACCTGTACTAGTTTTTAATCCCTGTCCTAGAATAACCTTGATAGTTGCTCTTGACAATTTTGTTTATGAAATGATATATAGTTATAGAAGCCTTCCTTTTCAGTAACAACTTCCTTTCATATTGATAATTCAGCTTTAATCCTCTTACACTACTTAGATGTTTTTTTATAGCTGCAATATTTGCATTGATTTATTGATTTGATAAATCTTATCTCTTGTTATAGAAACATACAGAAAACAATACTTTAAAGTTGAACCCTAATTTTGTTTATCTCTTGTAATTTGTAAACCTGTAAAGTTTCCAGGTTATATATTTTTAAAAGTAGTGCTTGCATTGGTTTTTATAGTGACAAAAACAAAGTGCTGAAATGGCTAATAGTCTAATTTTAAAGTAATTAGGAAGAAGAAAAAAAAATGAAAGCCTAGAGTAATAGATGGCTGAGTCTGTTGAATGTCAGAGAAAATACCTTGTGGCATTAAGTTGAATCTTTGTCCTAGTCACTGTTAAAATATCACCAGCTAAATACTGGTGTTGATATAATCAGATACAGGAAAAAAAAATGCTGTTTCTCAGAATGATCACAAATCAGTGAATGAAACCAGTAAAAGAATAAAAGAACTGTTATTGTTCTCTTATCTGAAATATGAGTCTGTCTAGTTTTGATTTGTTTTATTTTTATGAGCTGTAAGTACTATTTTACACAAACATGTCAACTTTTTTACTGATCTTGCATAGCATCTTAATGAAGGCAGATTTTTCAGGTTATATTTTAGCTTAAGTTTAGGATCTTTCACAGACTGAAAGAAAATCAGGTTAGGTTCATTGTTCTTTTTTTATGTGTAGATTGTAAACTAAATGCTTTCGTCTAAATTCCTTGAAGTAGAATTTTAGAAACTGTTTTTATTTTTATTAAATGTTGGATCACAAACCTAACAAAGGAAAGATATTTACTTTTAGGATAAATTTAATAACTTAAGTTTGTACCTAATTTAATTTACCCATAGTTATTTCTGTAAATTAAATTCCACTTAATTTGTAGAAATATTTGTGTTTGTTGCTTTTGTTCTTTGAAAATTAAATTGATGTCATTAAGGTGAGAAGACCAGCTGATTTTCTTTTCTAAAACTATGTATACATGCATATGTGACAAATTTGCAGACAAACTCACATAAACAGCTATCTCTTGCCTTGCATCCCCTCTCTCCAGAACTGTTCTTTTACCTACACTCTGTAACATTCACCCACAACCCCCCTTCTCTCTCTCTCTCTCACACACACACACACTCTTGCATAATGTCTGCAAACTTTTACTCATTCTTACATTTGCGTGTATATACCCTCATGCACTCAGATATACACATGCACACACACAAACTCTTGCTTAGGTTTACACATAAGTTTAAGCTCTAGTATGATAGGGTATATTGGTAATCAGAGCAATACTGGTGATTAGAAGTAATAGTTTTTGTTACTAGTTGATTGTTTTAGATAGTAAAATCTGAAACTCCTCTCTAGGCTGCACATGTTTGTATTTCATGTTAATAGGGACTCTTATGTCACATTGTTGGTTTCCTTTTTTACATTGTCAGTGGGGCTGTATCTAAATACTAATCTTCTCTTAATTTTAGTGGTGGTAAAACTACTGCAAAAGGCTTCCCTAGAGAGACTTCAGATTCTTCTGACAAAGTACAGAAAAGCAGGAAACGATTTAACAAAGAAACTATTGAGGAATCTGCTTCTGAGTCAGAATTTTTTGTGGCTGCACATGCTTACAAGAACCCTATAGACAGTGGTGGCTTTGGTGCAAAACCCAAACGAATTAAGTCAAAAATTCCTGTTCGTACCACTAAAGTAGATAATCCTTTGCCTATTCAGTTAGAGAGCTCAGAGAGCCTCCCACAACCAAGTGGATCAGGATCAGCTGTGGATTCTAGTTATTCTAAAGCTATAAAAAAACAAGGATCACGAAAGAATTTGCGTTCTGGTTCCCATTCAGAAATTTTGCCCACTTCAAGCATTCGACTTGATAATCAGGTAAAAAGCCGAGGGAAAAGGAAACAGACCAAAAAGAGAGAGAGCAACCCAACGTCTTTAACAAGTGAACTTCACTTGAACAACGCTGGTCCATCCGGTACAATAATTGCAGCTGTTACTACTGAAGAAGACAGTTTGGCAGCTGCAGCCGAAGTCCGCCCAATACCTTCTAAAAAGATCAGGACTTGTATTCAAGATCTGAACAGTGGAAAAGAAGCTTCTCTATTAAAAGCATCATCTAAGAAAACAAGGAGTGGAGTGCCAAACAGATCATCTACTTCAAGAAGTGGGGTAAACAGGTTGGACAACGTCCAGTCAGGTCTCAAAGCCAAAAAGACGGGATCCTGTGCTAGCAGTAGGTGAGTTTTCTGTTTATTTGAACTCTTCTCAACACTGGTTCCTCTCTTCACTTAAATGCAATGTAAGATATTTCTTTGCTGTATTATGTTTTCGTTTTCATATCTGTTTGTGTTGTAGTTTTGATTATCCAACAGGCTGAAGGCTTTGATTTGTTTATTTTGGAATAAACTAGCTACAATTATTTTTTTAATCATCTGTACTTCTGTGGAAAATGTTCATGTTTGTTAACCTACACGAACATTGTTTTCTCAGTTGTAAAATTATGTGAATTCCAATTGTTTTGAATTGTATAACACTTTTCATAGTTGAATTCCTCATGTTTTGTGCAGTTGCTATATTTCTCCTGCTGTAATGGACTGTTTTATATTAGGAGGTTAAATTATTTTGACAGTTATTGAATTGGTGTCTAGACATTCTAAGATATCATTACTATTTTTCAAGGTTCAAATCTTGAATAAATTTCCAATTTAGCAAACTCAAATTATGGTCATTTCTCCTTGTTGTTTATTTGTTTTATTCATGTCTATCAAGTAACACTACATTACATTTAATACAATCTTGTTAATTTTTATCTTCATTAATGTTTTGTTAATTAAGTTTATATGATATGTGAATATTGTGAAGATATATTACTCTCTCTTTGAATATGCATTAATCTAATTAACCACTAAATAACTATATGTAACATAAACTATATATTTCCCTTTGTGAACAAGACACACTCCCAGGCCAACATAAACTCTGTTCAAATGCTAGACATTACAGACTCTTATTGAAGAGTACATCACAAAACTTTAGTTCTCTGTTCAGAGCTTGAAACTATTTTTAGCTTTTAGCAGTTACCCCATACAACATACTCATATAAATGTATATTTTACATCATACATTTGGTTTCACACCTACCACAGTGTACTTGACACATGTAGATGGATAGGCCACATGCATTTAACATGGCCCCCAATAAAAGATTATGTATTGGATAGGTAATACTTCACAACATTCTCCAATGAGTCCCCCATTTCTTTGTGCTCAAATGTCATATTTGTATGTTTTTTATTCTCTAAACTTAACTCTATACTACATTGTTCTAATGGCTCATCTTCATTATCTCACCGCCTAGATCCACACTAAACATTTGTTTTAGTTCTCCTATAGAACCTAATCTTTGTTTTCACCTCTCTAAAACAATACAAATTAAATGTTAACCCCATTAACTTTGCTCTGTTATTTCTGTCTCCCCAGTGTAGCGATTTGAATACATTTTGTTTGTTTGAATGAAGCAGGAAGGAAAATGATTACATAAATCTGTTATTATATTTTAAAGTGTTTATGATATATCAATGTGGTTGGACAAGAAGAGCTTTGTTTTATTAGAAGGCCGACACAGTGTGAGCCATATATGGTGCTCTTCACTTTCATTTTAAGTTGCTTTTATTGTTGTTCTTTGTCTCACTGTATAGGTTTATGGATGTTGTTTATATATGTGCAGTGTGTACTGTTTTGAATAGATATTAGTTGAGATCATGCAATGCAGGCATGTCTGGCATCGTGATGGATCTTTTTTAAGACTTGAATTATAATTCATTTTCTTACAAAACCTATGTACGAATTCATTATATGTAATAATGTTTATGAAGCGTTATAGTTAAGAAATTGGATCTTCCGATGTTGAAATAGCTGAAAGATGGGAGCACAATTAAATTTTGGAAGGTAAAGTAGTTTAGTGTAATCATTGTTAAGCATAGTGTTAACATCTCTATGATGACATCAGTATTTTTTTCTTTTATTTCTGGCTTTAACAACTAATACTACCTTGTCTGTTTGAACCCTTGTAAATAGGCTCAATCCAAAGTGACTTTGTGGTAGAATGGGATTGGCATGTTTGGGATTTATTCTTTGAAGTGCATGTTGTTACATTTGAAAGGACAAAATTATTAATCCAGAAAACGGCAAATAACATGATCTGTCTGATTGATAATGGGTCTTAAGGAGGACCCCCCTAGAGTTGTATATTTTTGAAAGGCATGTGGTTTACTGATTAGGAGTATTTGGCCCATGATCGTAAGACACTTTATTTCATGTTCCTCCAGTCCACTCAGCTGGAAAAAAATGCATAGTACTTGTATTTCAAAGGGCCAGCCATGTCACACTCTGTGTTATACTGAATCTCCCTGAAAACTACATTAAGGGTACACATGTGTGAGGAGTGTCTAGCTACTTGCATGTTAATTTCATGCATAGACTGTTCTGTTGGCTGGGTCAACTGGAACCCAACGAAGTGCCATATATGTGGCATCTTTCAGCCTGGCCCATCCATAGGCATGTTAACTTCTGTCCTTCTCTTTTCTATCCTCATAGCTGGTTCCTCTCATACCTCCACCACTTATCCGTTCACCACTTCATCCTCAATCCAGCACTGGCTGTTATTATGCCCAGTCCTTTCTCTCTAAAACACCAACTTTTTGGTATCATTTTCCTTCTCATGTCTTTATTGTAATTTTTGCTCTGCAACACTTTATACAGGATGTTAATGGCGTCAAATTCATTGGCCTTGCAAAGGTCATGAACAGTGCCCCTTCTTCTAAACTCATCAAATAAAAAAAGAAAAAATCTTACTATGATTTTGTATAAACTGTATCTAGTTAGTAAAGGTTTTATCTTTGCATGTTTTTGTCTGATAAAATTGACTTCACAGGAACAACATTTCTCCCAAAAGAATATTTGAATATTAAGTATTTATTGTAGTGATCTAAGAAAAGAAACCAAGTTTGTCAGCTTTGATAAGGTTTTGGTAATGTTTAGAATATGTAGCTAATTCGCGATTGGTTTATCACTGAATTATTGACTCTTAGTATTAACAAGTTCTAACTGCAGCTATAGTAGCATAAAAACAATATTTTAAAATTGCTAAAATGTAAGTCTGTAAGTATATGGTGTATGTGCATGTGTGTTGATATTTAAGTTTTCGGTGGACATTAAATGATGATGATGATATCTGTTGTTGGGTGACAAAGGTTCTGTGTCTGGGATTGTAATCTTTCTTGTCCTCAAGAATACAAGTGAATGGTGTGTTGAAGTGCTGATAACTGGACTGCTTGAAACTCCCTCATGCCCAATTGCGTGTTAGTTTCTTCATCATACTTCAGTAGGCGTAGGAGTGGCTGTGTGGTAAGTAGCTTGCTTACCAACCACTTGTTCTGAGTTCAGTCCCACTGTGTGGCACCTTGGGCAAGTGTCTTCTACTATAGCCTCGGGCCAACCAGAGCCTTGTGAGTGGATTTGGTAGACAGAAACTGAAAGAAGACCATCATATATATATATATATATATATATATACACACGTGTGTGTGTCTGTGTTTGTCCCCCCAACATCGCTTGACAGCCGATGCTGGTATGTTTATGTCCCCGTAACTTAGCAGTTCAGCAGAAGAAACCGATAGAATAAGTACTAGGCTTACAAAGAATAAGTCCTGTAGTCGATTTGCTTGACTAAAGGCGGTGCTCCAGCATGGCCACAGTCAAATGACTGAAACAAGTAAAAGAGTATACCGGTTGTGTATAATATAGAAGTTTTCCTGTAGGCTTTTCACAGCATCAGAATTCGTTATTTCATTTGGAATTTTAGTATTTAGCCTCATAGCTAGTTAAGGTGCCTACTGCAATAGAGCTAAAGATGTGTGACTTTGTGTGTACATAGACCTGCACACATATTAATGGTTTTAATATTTTTGTAATGAGTGTTACAGACATACACATAGTTATGTTTTGTGTTGCTTTTACAACTGTTTTCCCTTGCTAGCATGAATGAAACCTATTATTGAGACATTGTTTTACAGCCAGATGCCCTTCCTGTCACTCACCCATACCTGCTTATATTTGCTCTTATAGTGTAAGATAGTCCTAGATTTCACTATACAACACACCTTATTAGCTTTTCACTTTCACCCTTCCCTTCTCCCGTTAACTGTCACATTCCCTCTTACAACTATAGTTCTGTTCTTCTCATCTTACTTTACAGTTGTTCATGACCTTGTTCCAAATCCTTACATCCCCTCTTGCATTTCAGGGATTCTTCATTCGAAGTCCCTGGTTCAAAACACGAACACAATTGTATATGGATTGCACACACAAACACACACACACACTTTATGAACTAACATGAAATGCATGCCCACTTCACAAGTGCAAGTTTATCTGCATATATGCACCACACATTAATCAATTTAGATAATCTCACACTTCAAGAACTATCTTGGCTTAAACTAAGAAACCATACCACTTTCTTAATGAATGACATGAATTCTGCAAAGCGGGGGAAAAAAGCACATATATTCCCACACCACCACCATCATCATCATCATCTATCCAGTTTTCTTGCTGTCATGGGTTCAACGGCTTGCTACGGTTGAAGCCAACAAACCTTTATTGTACTGATCATTGGAAGTTTACATCTTATTCATGGATTTCGTTTTTGCTTTGGTTTCTAAGGCTGGATGCCACTTTAAAGATTGTATTGGGTGCTTTGTCATGGTATCAGCATGATAGAGGTAACCATGTCCATGACATAACTAAATGAACCCCTTGACCCCACATCTGCTTGCTTATGAGTCCTCTTTACAGGGTAAGCAGCATGAAGGATAGTGATAAGTCATAAGAGAGACCAATGTAAGCATGTACAATTGGAGTAATGTGAACAAGAGAATAGAGTGATAGCTGGCAGAAATGTTAGCACGCCGGACGAAATTCTTAGCGGTATTTCGTCTGCCGCTACGTTCTGAGTTCAAATTCCGCCGAGGTCGACTTTGCCTTTCATCCTTTCAGGGTCACTTAAATAAGTACCAGTTATGCACTGGGGTCGATATGATCGACTTAATCCCTTTGTCTATCCTTGTTTGTCCTCTCTGTGTTTAGCCCTTCGTGGGTAATAAAGAAATAGGTATTGTGACCTAACAGATTAGGGGACAACAGATGGAAAGCCAGGATGTGTGGTTGAAAAGGAGCAAGAGTGTAACGACAGGTTGAGTGAACGGGGAGCTGACTGGCACTACAGGAGTGGAGGATGAGAGTAAAGTGTATTGAGTACAAGACATTCAACCGACCATACATACTTTTGTACATACATCCATCCTGCATAAATACATAGTTTGTATATATAACTTTCTGAATAGCTATATAGTTATTGTGAGTCTTATGCACTGCAATGTGTGTGTGAGTATGCATGCACACACACACACACACACACACACACAAATACTGAGCTTCTTTCATCATGATCATGTCAAACATTCAGCTACTGTTTATAAAGGAGACATGTCTGTGCCTGTCAAGCCTTCACCTTCTCATCTTCCTGTCACCTATCACTTTTCTAACTATGGTATTATTCAGCTGCTGTAATTATGAGAGCAGAGTTGCATATATAATATTGTTTTTGTGCTACTAGTCATTCCTCTCCTTGGAACTTAGCAAAGGCCACGGTTCTGGTAGTTAACTTAGCAAAGGCCACGGTTCTGGTAGTTAACTTAGCAAATACCAAGGTTCTTGTAAGCAAGAAATTGGACAGAACCCTTCAGGTAAATAGCCCTGCTCGATATGTAGGAAGGTTATAGGCAGAAATTCCATTGGGTGTACCCAGTACAAGCTATGGACACGTGAGGTGCAGTGGAATAGTAGGAAGATTAATGAAGAAAGTAGTGTTTTTATGTGGAAGATGTACGGGAGCCATAAAAACCATAGATACACAGTGGTACTAATTTCTGCTACCTAGGTAACCTACTTAGCAGTGAGGTTATACAGAAAGTGTAATTGCTAGAATAAAAATAGGATGGCATTAGGAAGGTGATCCAGCTGTAGAAACCAAGTCAAAAAAGACTATGGAACCTGATGTGGTGCCTGGCCAACCCATGCCAGTATGGAAAACGGACATTAAATGATAATGATGACATCTTATCTTCCAGGGAGAGTTGTGGGAGTACAGTCCTCACCTCCTCCATAGTTTCCTATCAAAAGCAACCATCATTACACTTCCTGAATGAATTCTTAAACATGACCAGCTGAGACTATAGATATCCTCCAACCATCTTGTTCTTAGTCTACCCCTAGGGTCCCAGCTGGTTGGCTCAGCTTGAAACTGTCTTGCAGTTCTTCCCTTTGGCATTCTAATCATATGTTTGTAGTACTGGAGCTGTGGCCTCTCAATACAGAAGTATCAGCTCAAAATGGAGAGACCTCTTAATCTCTGATCTATGCATCCTGTCTAATGACGTTATTCCAGAGACCCTTCAAAGTAGCCCCATTCTAGATCCTTCCATTCACAATCATACTCTTTCAGTCATTAGGTGAGGAGCGGCACAAAAACCAAATTGAAGATAGCAGGTTTGCCTTTTTTTTTTAATATACTAACCTTTCCTTTTCAGAGTATTGAATGTTTCACTAGTTATTCAAGCATCTGAAAAAGTTTTATTGGCAATAAAGATTTGTTCTTTCTCTCTCTCTCTCTCTCTTATTTCAGTGGTCGACGTTCCTCGGCTGTAACAAAACGGCAAGGCTTAGGCAGTCACACTAGTGGAAGCAGTGCTGGAGGGACGTCGAGACCGCTTGCCAACAGCCCAATGTCTCAGGGTCAGAATACAGAAAATACTGGCTCAAGTGGAGGATCCACTGTAGGAGAAAATGCAGGTGGTTGTGGTGGTGGTGGAGGAGGAGGAGGTGGTAGTGGAGCAGGTGCTACAGCAGGAAACAGAAATGGTGAGGAGTCAGTACAGTTTTCAAGTACAGGTATATCATTATTTTTTAGTCTTTTTTTAAAATTTTAATTTGCAACTAATGGTCATTGGTTTTTGTAAGTGGCTAGGAATTGAACATTGAATGGTTTTGAGGGTCTACTCGAGTAAAATATATATATATATATATGTATATATATATATATTTTTTTTAAATGACTTGCTTCGAGATTTGCTTTCGGTATGATGTTTATTTTAGTAGTTTTGACTTTGAAAGTCCCTCCTAGCGTGAGGCATTTATGTGTAATAATGCCCTGTATAAAATAAAAATTAATACATTTAATAGAAAAAAATTGATGGTTTTTTTTTTCTTATGAGGTTTTTCACGCTAACTACTTGATAAATTCTTATAAAGATTTTATCCTATTTTTAAATAAATATATATATATATATACACACACACACACACACAGGTGTGTGGGTGTATGAGTGCATGTATAAACGCACATGCACATACTGATGGACAAATTTCACTCACATGGTATTTGTTGCCTTGAGGCTATTCATTATGCAGAACATGAGCCCAAGTTCCCATACTAGAATTGAATCCAAAATCACATGGTTGCAAAGCAGAATTCTTATAAGTATAACCATGCTGCTGCATGTGCACATGCACTCACACACACACACACACACACAGGGTTTTATAGTTATGAATCTATAATCTACCTTCAGATGTTTACAAACTTTTGCAGGTTGGCGCTAGGCCACCCTGACAAGCAGCTGTGCCCAAAGTCATTCTGGCCTTTTTTGTTTTCATGCATTGTGTATCTGAGACTGGTATCAATTCTGTTGTGGCATGATGCCAGATATCTCGGTCCTTTATCATCTCCTTTGTATGGCTCAGTGTCTTGAGATCGACATTCAATACTTCGTTAGTAATTGGCTATTGTAATTAGCTGTTTGTATTTTGGCAATAAAAGGTATTGTTTTTAAAGCAGAAAGCATCTGTAGTTAATTATTACCTGGAGTGGGGTTCAAACAATTGTAATTTTATATTACTTTGGGAATGATTTTTTTTCCCTCCCCCATTTCATTTCGTTTCTAAAGAGTATAATATAAACATAAGTTATGTATATAATTAGCTTAAAATTACTTTTTCATGCTTTTTAATCAAGTTATCACATAATTTTGCTGCTTTTTGAATAGTTTAAAAGTGTGTTGCACCAAATTTGGAATGGAATTTCCAAAGAATTAGATATGTCTGAATGCAGCTAGATGGTGCTATAGACAAACTGTTCTTTCATCTATCACTTCTCCTGAAATAAATTTTCGAGCCACCCCCCCCCCCTCCAACGGAGAGTTTTATACCAATGCTGCAACTGTTTATATTTATTTCCAGCATCAAGTTCTGCCGGAGCCACTGCAATGACTTCTGAGAGTGAATCTGAAGAATCTGATATGGGCAGATTACAAGGTAAACATAATATTCCTTGCTACTAATCCAAATATTATTGCTAACAAGCATATTCAGAATAATAATGGTTTTGTGTTTCCTGTCAAAAAACATGACAGTTTACTGTAGATATTTAATATAATTTTTTATGCTTTAGTGTGAATGAGGATCACTGAATGTGAGTGAGTTCATCAGATCCTGTCGAACTGTTCAAGTTTTGTCAACATGGAAGATGGCTGTTAATGATGACGTCCCTCATCAGTGACTTATACACTCAACAATGCTTCTGTGCTATTATACTTTTCCTGCATATGTACACAATTAAAACACAGGACCAATAGAATATTTGTCATTCAATAAACACCCCAATGCTGCTAGAGAAGAAAACTAAAAATTTACATTATTGCTAGTCAAAGAAACAGTATTGAAAATATTGGGAGATGGAATGAGACTAAAAAAGTGAGGATTTTGATTTGAAATATAAGCTGAGATATTGTTTCATGGCTATATAAAAACCATTTTAAATTAGGAAATGAGAATAAAACTTTCGTTGGTGATGTTTATATAAACTGAGAGCAATTCATTTCTTATCTAATCTTATATCTAATGAAGAAAAAAACGCAGGCACTTCAGACCCCTGAGAAACATTTATATGCATGATCTCGCTCTCACATACACACACTTCGTAAGGAAGTCAAGTCAATTAATTCATGTAAAAAAAATGTAATAATAACCAGATGGAAAAGATAGGTTGTATGAGTGAATTTATTTGTGTTATGGGATGTTAACAAAGCTTGATTGAATTTGCTGCTGAACTGATGTTGTAAATCCTAAAAAAAAAAAAAAATCATGTCCTATGGGCCTATTGTTGCTGCAATCCAGATGAATTACAAAGTAAATTACACAGACACTGACTTTGTGTTTTATGGCAATGTATTCAATCAAATTTTAAATGTAATGTTGAGAATGTTGTTTGATAAAGAAGAGGTGAGGAAAAAAATACAGAAAAATGTCACAGCAGGTGGGGAGTGAAGTGAAATATTGTCAACCTGACGACCCAACCATTAAAGCAACACCGATGATGGTGGTTGTCATGTTAATACAACGTTATTGCTGCCAAGGACCATTAAAATATGAAGTGATTTGGACAGTTTCTTAAATTGATCTTTGAAGTGACTGTGGTCATTACCTTAAGACTGATTATCCTGAGCCAATCTGTTTATCTTCAGTTTTCACATTGTAGTCACTACTCAAACCTTCAATCTTAAAAATGTCAGCATGTTTTATTTCATTTTAAAAATATTTTGTTTTTCTCATATTTTATGGGTAGACAGTGAAAGTGGTGACCAATTTTCGTGGATTCGGCTTGTCTAATAAACTTCTTTAACACTGCTTAATTAGTTTTAATGGGACAAAGAATTGATCAATAGTGTGTTCTCACTCAAGGATTGCTGCAGGGAGAAAAATACATGAAAAAAATCTGTGTTCTGTCTCAGATTTGTGTAATTCTCAAAAGTTTGGTGAAATTTATGACAAAACATTAATCACTGTTTTTGTATATATTATTTTTTTTCTTTTACCCTTTCAGTTGCATCCAAGATACTCAATGTCTGTGTCGTCTATAGTAAAACCAAATAATTTTCTGAGTATTTTTGATAAGTGTAAAGGAAAATGTTTGAATTAAGTCTTTGGGACTAATTAATAATGGTTTGTTAAAATATTATAGACAGTGTTGATTCTGAAGCACCATACATCACCTGGTTCACTTGAAAATATATAGAACAAGCAATATATGATTTCAAAAAACAATATTGAATTATGATTAAAAGTTAAAAGTGCAAAACTCTCAGCACTCTTATTCTTTCCCCTTGATCTCTATATATCCAAATACTCATTCGTTAGCAGTTATTCTACTTGTTAAATCAAGCTTACTTTCATCAGTTGTATTACTTGATAGTTAATTGTTAAAATATTGGGAACTTGATCTTGGAATAATCACTTAAAAACATTAACTGTTCTTCTCTTTAAATCCTTTTCCTATTACTATATATAGTTTCTGTTTTAATAGTTAAATTTCATTCTGAAATAGATTCTTAAAAAAGAAAATTACTTAATGCCCATAAGTTTGTTTTTGTATCCCTTTATAGAAAAGAGACATGAATTTTGTCTGAATGAAATGGTTTTCTTTCTTTCTGTTTTTATTGTTTGACATCAGTCAACTTTGACTGAGAGGAACTATGACCAAAAGCATTTCGTTCAGGACTATTCTGTTTTATTGAGATGTATTTGGAAAACTTCCTTTTTTCCCTTTTTTCAAAACTGGATATTATCTGAGGGCAATTTGGCTGCTATATCTCACAGGTCTACTTACTATCATTTAATCATCTATTGAAATTAAGGCAACTTCAAGGGAAGAATTTAACCAAAAGTACACCACTTGGCATTTGTCAAGCTATAGAAAGCCTCTGACAGGGTCCCTCACTCCCTGATCTGCAGAAGCTAGGATTAGATGAATGACCTGTGAAAGCCATCCAAGTCAGAGTTAATGAATACTACAAAGAATTGAATGTGCAAGTAGGAATTCACCTCAGTTTGGTTATAATTTCTCTTGTATTTATCATTGTCCTCTTGACCATAACAGAGGAGTTTAAGACCAATTGCTCATGGGAACTCCTTTGTGCTGATGACCTTGTTCTTGTAGCTGAAACTGTAAAAGAATTAGTGAAATGCTAGGCATAGAAGCAAAACCTACAATCAAAAGGCCTTAAAATTAGCAAAGACATAAAATCTAGTAAGAAAACAGGTGAATGACTCTGTTGTATATATAGAAAAAGTATTTGTTGAAATTTCATCTGATGTGTGAAGTATGAGCATATGAGTTGCAGTGGAATCACAGGATGGCTAACAGAAAATAGACTTTCTTGAGATGTGCAGGAGCAATAGACAGTATGAGAAAGGGAAATAGATGTCCTGGAATGCCCAGGAGAATCCTTAGAGGTAGTTGATAGATTTCATTACCTTGGAGACCAAATTAGCAGTATAGGGGAATGTCATAAAAGTATAGTTGCTTGAATAAGAACCAGCTGGAGAAAGTCCAGAATGCTATTACTTCTGTTGGTAACAAAAAGGTTTCTCTCTTTCAGAGTGAAAGGCAAATTATATGTACAAACAACAATGCTACATGCTTGTGAAACTAGGGCTGTGAAAGAAATGAAACTCCACTGGATGTGTATGTAGCCTCAGTGTGCATGTACAACAAAGTGTAAATGTGTTGAGAGGAAAATTGGGTATAAGAGGCATCAGATGTAGTGTGCAAGAGAGAAGGTTGCGATGGTATGGATGCAGGTGGATGGGAACAGCTGCTTGAAGAAGTGCTGATTGCTAAAGATGGATAGAACCTGTGGAAGAGGGCATCTCAAGATGTGGGATGAAGTTAAGACCAACTTCAAGCTGTTGAGCCTTATGGAGATGTCAAAAAAAAAAACTAAGATGATTGGGGATGTGCTGTACTTAAGACCTGTCCATCTCAGCAAAAATGAGCTCCTTTCCCCCCACAATTCATCTTCAATTTCATCACTCTTCCAACTGTAACACTACTAATGCAAGTGCTATAAATTATAGCATTTATCTGCCTTACACTTCACATTGGGATCTCTGTCAACTCCTCCTCTTCCCTCATCCTCTCCTATTTCGTTCACTTTCTCTCCTGACATTCACTATTGGCCTTGCCTCTGCTGTGTGTTCCATCCACTGCACCCATTTGAACCCCCTGCTCTAACCACCTCTCACACTCCTTTCACACTCTTGCTATTTACCTACCCACTCACCCTTTCTATCCCCCTATCCCTGTTCTCTCTCACATTCACCTTGTACCTTGAGGGTATGCCCTTACCATCTCTGTCTGTCTCTCTCCAGCTAGGCAAGCCATGTATCTCCTCTTCAGTAAAACATCTGTTCCTTTCTATCATACATTCACTTCCTTCAACCCACATGCCTGAGGGGTGTTGTCTTGTGAGTTAGTTGGTGACTTCACTTGTACCAGTTGCCACTCTGTAAAGTGGTTGGCATTAAGAAGGGTGTTAGTTGTCAACTTTGGCATGGTCTCTACAGGTGGAGCTCAGTGCAGTCTTCTGGCTTGTCAGTTCCTGTCAAACCATCCAACCCATTCCAACATGGAAAACAGGCATTAAAAGACGAATATGTATTGAAGTTATTCTTCCATTTTAGCTTCAATTTCTTTTGTGCAATTATTTAATTTTGTGGTGTGTTAAAGGTGGCAAATAGCAATCGTTTAGCATCTCTTTTGTTCAAATGGCATTTTGTACTTTAGCTTTTCAGTGACTTTATTTTTTGTTTTGTTTTATTTGTATGTTTTATTTATTTGCTTTTCAACAATATTCTCTCAATAACCAATCATTTCAACCAATATTATGTAAAATATCCACTTGCAGTATTTGAGTTGTACATGTTTTCCTCCATGTGGGATTTATCATTTTTAGTTAACACAGCCGTGTTAACTCTTTGCTATATATATTAACAATGCTACTTCATATCAACATACTGATTCATTATGTATTTCTAATGTTTTCATGCATTTTTTTTTTTTTTTGTATTGGGTTAATCCAAAATCATTTGGAACTGTAAAAACGAAAAAAGCTCTTTGTTTTTATTTCTCATGTTTTTACGAATCTTTATTTTTATTTGCAGCATTGTTAGAAGCGCGTGGCTTACCATCCCATCTCTTTGGAGCCCTTGGTCCACGCATGCATCAACTTCTGCACAGAACAATGGCGGGGGGCACCAGTAAGTTCTGTTATAGTATTGTTTCTGCAGTATATATTTGTAAGTTTTTAGCTAGACCAGGTTAACTCAGCCAAGTTTTCATAACGTAAGAGAATGTACAATGTATTCTGATGATTAGTTTCATATTTACCTTTAAAGTGTACCACTCTGTGGGTGCAATGTTTGAAGTTTAAAATATTTTTTTTTTTATATGTAATGATTTAGGATTATTTAACTAGATTCTAAAGTTGCATGGAGAAAATCCACCAAAATGAAGGCCCACAGAAGAGAAATAAATAAATGAAAATGACACCCTAGTGGAGGCAAATAAAACTTGCTACTGCTGGGTTACATCCCACTAGTTCTAGATCATATGACTGAAGCATTGTGAAAGTATTTTGTATAGGTTTCTTTGTGAGGTAGATGTTGTGAACATCACTGATGTATAGAAATGTGATGTATATTCCTGTTGTATAGCCTTAAAGATCTTGTTCTATTTTATATATATATATATAGATATACATATATACACACACACACACACATACAGATTTACCTGGTTGGCATGGAAAATAAGTTCATGTCAGTATGGAAGCTGGCTGTTAAAATATGATGATATATCCATACCAGTGCCACATCCAGGCACCCAGTACACTCTACAAAGTGGTTAGCATTAGGAAGAGCATACAGCCATAGAAACCATGCCAAAAACAGACAAATGGAACTCAGGCAGCCTTGAGCTGACCAGCTCCTGTCAAGCAGTCCAACCATGTGTCAGCATAGAGAACAGATGTTAAATGATGATGATTTTATATATATATATATGTATATATATATAAAATTGTCACCTCTGTGTATGAGTATATTGACTAACACACACATCCATAGCTTAATTATTTGTACTCTCATTTAGATGCATATGCATTAAATTACTCAGTCGCTATTAGCTTTAATTTTCAAATAAGCACTCGCCTTGTATCCCCTTGTTATCATTCTGCTTGTTTTAATGAACGGCTAACAAAACATACTTCGTTAAATGTTGGGGGCTGTTTTTAAACTCTCTTTGAAAAATGACAGTATTCTGGCTTTCTTGTATAATAATGAGTGTTAGTATTTTGATTTGTCACTATTTATCATGAATAAAGCACCAACATTTGCAAATAGTCACGGGGAAAAGGTTAAATACAGAAGTGAAATAACACTATCACACATTTTTCACTCTGCTTGTAACTTGCTTAGCTGTTGTTGCATGTTTTTTTGCCATTTTGCTTTCTCATTTTTGTTTTCTAGACACATTATTCAGATATATCATTTCAGCTGGTAAAAAAAATTAATAGACCAAAATAATGATATCCTAAATTGTTTGACGAATTTCATTAGAATAAAATAATGAAGTTCATTTTTTCCTGTAGAAAAGAAAAATGTTATCTTGAAATTCTTTCACATGTGGAAATATAATTCTATAAAATATTCTATTTACGTATCTGTGTTTTTAATATTAACCGAAATTGTTATTTATTTCGTAGTGAACAAAGTGCAACAATTATTACAAGGTCTTCAAGCTGTCAATGATGAAGGACAGCAGCTGACAGCTGTTATAGAAATGTGTCAGGTAAATTTTATACTTTCATTTCTCTGTGATCACTTTCAGATTTACACATAAGCACACAGGAATTTAACATTTAGAATTTGTTAATTGGCTGAGCATGTATTATTTAATTAATGGGTTCCTTTTTGCTTCCTTTGTGCTTGTTTTAATTCATTTTTCTATGCTATCTTTGGTTAAATGAATTATTATTGAGGCATTATTTTACAGCTGGGTACCTTTTCTTTCACTAAATGTGTGCGCAATTGTAACTCTTGGCTGTGTACAAGGATCTGACAAAATATTTTCATGTATTGAGCTTCTGCTTTGAATATTTATTTGATGTTATAGATATGAACAAGAAGAGACTAGTAGGTAATGAAGTGTGTACCATCTTGTGTGGCCAGGATCTGCTAGGTTATATATTAAAGATCTTGTAAACCAAGTAGCTAGAGTGTTTGGGTATACTTGCTGTGTTACCAATTCAAAAGGTATTGAGTGAAAAAGCATCTTGTGTGTGTACAAAAATTGCATATAGTTAGTGATACACCCAAGCAAAGTACATATTTTGGTTGTCCTGTTTGTCTGATTATAGATTTATTTTATAATTTACAGAAATAAGGGGAAATAATGTTTCCAGCTGTAAAATTACAAAAATCATCTCCCATTTCAATATAGACCAAGCATTAACAAAATTATATAGATCTAATAGGAATTTACCTCTGTTATTTCTTTGAAGTTTTTTTTTTTTTTTGTTTGTTCGTTTGTTTGTTGTTAAAGTGATAAACAATTGCTAGCATTTACTTTTCTAGCTTCTTGTGATGGGCAATGAAGACACTTTGGCAGGCTTTCCTGTGAAACAAGTTGTTCCGGCTTTGATTACATTGTTGCAAATGGACCATAACTTTGATATGATGAACCATGCTTGTCGTGCTCTTACCTACATGATGGAAGCATTGCCACGCTCTTCAGCTGTTGTTGTTGAGGCTGTACCTGTGTTTTTAGAGAAAGTAAGTACATACAATGAATTTCATCATCATCATCGTTTAACGTCCGGTTTCCATGTTAGCATGGGTTGGACAAATTTGTATTTGTGAGTTAAAACATTGTGATCCATGAAGTGTATCTAGATGTCAAAATGTTTATATTAGTCTATGACACAAATAATTACTTGTATAGCTAATTAGAAAAACAAAACAAGGAAATGGTGGTGTATAGAGTAATTTAAGAAGGAATGATGAAAATGGCATGCAAATAATTTTGCAATCAACTCTAATTACTTTTATCAGACTCAAAATAGCATGGTGTGAATTAAAACTTTGTGATGATAATGATGATCCATAAAGTGTATTGAGATATGAAAATGTTTACATTGGTTTATGAAATAATTATTTATATAGCTAATTTGAGAATCGACTAAGGAAATGGCCGTATATAGATTAACTGAAGGAATTGAGAAGACGGTACATAAATAATTTTGCAATCAACTCTAATATTGTTAATTTTGTCAACCTCAACATAACATGGTAAGAGCAAGAACTCAATGAACTTCTTGCTCATATCAACTCATCTGTTTTGTGTTGGATATACATCTGTGTATAATAAAGGCTGCAAGCATGACTAAATTCTTTAGAAGTCTTGATTTCACTCCCACTATACAGCAGGCACCTTGAGGTAGTGTTGTCTTTTTTTAGCTTCAGTTTGGCCTAAATCTTGAGTGAAGTCAAGTACAAACTGTTGGAAGTATGTCAAAAAGATTACACCTGCAGGTAGTTTGTACCTTAATTGAACAAAATATTAATGAATATGTTTGTAATGAAAATGTAATTAGCACCTGTGCTGGTACCACATAGAAAAGCACCTGTATCGGTGTCACATAAAGTACCCATGCCAGTGCCACAAAAAGAAAGCACCTATACCAGTTAAATGTAAAAAAAAAAAAAAAAAAAGAAAGGCACCCAATATACTCTGAAAAGTGGCTGACATTAGGAAGGGGCATCCAGCCATAGAACCGAAGCCAGAACAGATGACTGGAGCCTGGTGCAACCCACTGGCCCTCCAGCTCCTGTCAAATGGTCTAACCTGTGCCAGCATGGAAAATGTACATAAAATAATGGTGATGACATATGTGGTTTCTGTTCCAGTACATTAATGATAATGAATATCAAAAAGTTATGAAGCTTGAACCATTTTTTTTTTTCTTTTAATTATTCAGATAAATTATTTTTCCATTTTATTTGTTTCCCAGTTACAAGTGATCCAGTGTATGGATGTTGCTGAGCAAGCTCTAACTGCTTTAGAGATGCTTTCACAAAGGCACAGTAAATCTATTTTACAGGCAGCTAATGTAAGAACCAGTTTTTCTTAAAATTTTATTATTGTTCATTATTTTATTTAAAAAAAAAAGCGGTGGGTTGATAGAACTTCAGAAAAAATTTGTAGATCTGTGTCAAAGGATTACAGGAATTAGTAAAGTGTTGGATTTGTATCAGTAGAGCATCAAAACAAAAGGCAATATGGTATTAAATAAAAATCAATCAAAGAGTGGAGTAAATTTGACTATACACCCTGCCCCTGAATTTGTGACCTTGTTTCTATGATAAACATTTCTGTGAAAGATCAGCCTAGCTGTGAAGTTAGATGTTCAGTTTGTGTCTGCACTGGTTGAGACCTCTCTCTACAAGATGTCTACTACTATAACCAATCATAAAGTGATCAAATGAGAATTAAATCAAGAATAAATTATTACTTTTGATGACTAATATTTTGAGAGAAATGTGAAATAGCAAGATTGCTATTTGTCTCCAAAACATGGGCAGTGTTATTGAGTTCTTACTCAATACTAGAATGAATGTTTTAGATTCAGTTTACTGACACTATGGCACCCCACTATTTAGTCTTGGTTAGTTAAAATAAATAATACCCCAGTCCAGTACCCATTTTCTGTTTCCGAGAAAGAATGGTGGAAATATTGTGCCACTCATATTCAAGAAATGTAATATTGATACCAAGAAGTGGGAGAGAAATGCTCAGGATCGAGAATGTTGGAGACCCATCACCAAAAAAGGGAACAACTAATTTTGAGTCCAGCAGAATTATTGAACAAGAAGAAAAGAGGAGATGCAGAAAAGTTGGACAAGAACAACCAAGAAGGGACCTTCCCTCTGGAACCATCTGTTCCACTTGTGGAAAGAACTTCCAAACAAGAATTGGACTTGGTTGTCTCCTCAGAATCTATAAATATATATATATATATATATATATAATTATTATTTGAGGGAATAAAATCCAAACTTACAAGGAAAAAGATTCAATTTAGAAATACTAAATCAAATTCCACACAATATAATATATATAAAATATTAGGAAAAAAAACACCTTTTATCAATTCAAAATGAAATATAGCAGCGAAACACATGTTGTTTTTCTACCTATTATATACATTACGTTATTCTTGTAATTTACTTAATCTTTACTTTTTAATTTTTATTTTAACTTTTCTATTATATGTAATTTTCTAGATGGTGTAATTTAATTATTCATTTTGAATTGATAAAAGGTGGTTTTTTTCTAATATTTTATATATATATATATATATAAAATCTCAAGGGATAGCCACCACCACTTGTATACTGAAAATATTGAAATTTACCCCTCTAATTTTCCATGTTTTCTTTTTTTTTCTTTCTGTAGGGCGGCATTGCAGCTTGCTTGATGTATTTGGATTTCTTCTCCATCTCTGCTCAACGATCAGCATTAACAATTACAGCGAATTGTGTGCAGAATTTAACAGCTGATGAATTTCATTATATAAGAGACTCTTTGCCATTACTTAGTGCCAGAGTAAATCACCAAGTAAGAAATTTCACCTTTATGGCCTTTACTGGTGCTCTAGTGAAGGTTAGGCATACCCATCTCTATACTGTTGTGTTTTTTTATTGTTTGAAGTAGACACAGGCTGATCTACTCACCAGACAGTCATGAATAGATACTTTACTCTTTATTGTCTTAGTATTGCATATCAATATATTCCAGGGCAGGGAACTGACAGAATTGATAGAGCGATAGCCACAAAATAGCTTACAATATTTAGTTGTAAATTTTTATGCTCTGAGTTTAACTCTTTAACTGTGGAATTAAATTTCTTGGTTATTCCAGTAATGATGATAAATTTCTACCAAAAAATAGAATTGGTAAGTAAACTTGATGTACTTCAACCAAAAATAGTTTCAAACATAACGTTCTTCAGCAACAGATAGCTTGGTATATAAAACTGCTTTCTGTTCTGCAGTTAAGAGTGAAACTTGAGTGGATACATCTGATTTCTGCAGTAAAAGGGTTTAAACCTTCTGAGTTGATTTTGCTTTTTATTCTCCCAGGGTGGTGAAATAAGTACCACTTGATTTACTGGTTTTATCTAATTAGCTGTACCATTCTCTGTCATTGAATTCACAATTATATTCTTCCCCCACTTACACAATACAACTGATATATATAATTATATGTACAGTGTGTCTTAAAAGTCACTGGTGGGTTTCAGTTTTTAATAACTTCCTTAAATTACAAATAAATGCATGAAATTTTGATACAATATAAAGGACATAATGGAAATTAATATGCACAAGTCAAATTATGCAACACCACTACATCACATATGAAAAATGACATCGCTTAAATGGCAGCCATTTTCGGCATCGCACACCCGTATTCTTTCCAAAACTTGCACCTTCAGACCCCACTTCTCTGATTTCTCTATTGATGTTCTCCTTCAGTTGCATCAGGGTCTCCAGTTTGTTAGGTAAACTCTCTCTTTCAGGTATCACCACAAGAAGATATCCGGGCTAGTCAAGTCTTGGGGAACATGAATTTCCATTATGTTCTTTATATTGTGTGAAAATTTCATAAATTTATTTGTAAAGTTAAGGAAGTTATTAAGAATTGAAACCCATCAGTGACTTTTGGGACACCCTGTATGTAGATTGGGGTAAATGCCATCCATGCTGCCCTCTTATCTTTGAGTCAAGATTTCAGCATTCATATCTTGGCATATATTAGGTGTGTCCCCCCACTGGACATACTCTTTTACTTTGTCAATTTCATTGCTTCCCACCTTTGATCAGTCATGTGCTTTGTCTTTGGATTGCATGTATTTTGTTGTTCATGCAGTTTGTTATAAAGCCTAAGACTAAGTTGTGTGTGTAGTTGCCAAGTGTTATTCAAAATATTGGAAAGAGCATTAGGAAGACCTGTACAATGATGGGCAGACAGTTCAGTAAAGCAGTTTGGGGCAAAATGGAAATGAATGGCATGATCAAGAAAGAATTAAAAGCACATTGTAACCAGTACTGTATAACACCCAAATAGCCTAGTCAATTCACATGATATATATATAGATGCATCCAGAATGCAATTGTGTCTTGGGACACAAAACTCTACTTGTGAAGACCTGTCGAGGCAAGTGAGAATCAGAATCGAAATTGATCAACATCAATGGAAATTGTAGTTGTGATACCAGTGCCGGTGGCACGTAAGCAAACCATCCGAACGTGGCCGTTACCAGTGCCACCTCGATGGGCCTCCGTGCTGGTGGCACGTAAAAAGCACCATCTGACTTTGGCTGTTTGCCAGCCCCGTCTGGCACGTAAAAAGCACCCACTACACTCACGTAGTGGTTGGCGTTAGGAAGGGCATCCAGCCGCAGAAACATTGCCAGATCAGACTGGGCCTGGTGCAGCCTTCTGGCTTCCCAGACCCCAGTTGAACCGTCCAACCCATGCCAGCATGGAAAGCGGACGCTAAATGATGAAATTATTGCTAGTTCCAGGTGTGATATTTTTGCCAAATATCTTGTATTATAATTTGATTATACCGAACTTGAAATATTTAGAATGGTCAATATTTTGTTTTAGGACAAGAAATCAGTGGAAAGCTGCTGCCTGTGCTTCTCTCGTCTTGTTGACAACTTTCAACATGATCAAAGGATTTTGAAAGAAATTGCTGTTCATGGTCTTCTCACAAATATCCAGCAACTAGTAAGTATCTTTTTATGTAATTAAATGCATTCTCTGTTTTTCATTAGCAAGTTTCATAAACAGGCATATTTTACCCAGATTCATTTAAAGGAAAAATACTTTAGTGTAGTGATTCAAATATTGGTACCACTGTACCACTCATGATCAGTATTCTTGTCAAGGTTCCTTATTTCTCTTTATTAGTGTTATGATCGGGACTCTTAGAACTTGTCATTAGAGTGGATCCAATTTTAATTTGCTGTAAAATTCTTGAAATTTAATTAATCAGAGAATTGTACTTTGTATGTTTAATAGTAGTTTCTCAGAGGATGCCTGTCATCTATTTTAACTTGAGAATAAGCACTTAATGCAATTATTTTGTAGCTAACGAAGCATTTTTCTTCATTTGTGGAGCAATGAAGTAGGCTTTCAAATTATGGACTCATGTAACAGAACCTTCAGAATCAAAAACAGTTTTCTACAAAAATGTGTTTTCTGCTCAAATGAGATATTTAAGTTGTCATCTCACCATATTATTGAAGAGTAATGGCAAAGTATTGTTATTAACCTTTTCGTTACTGTATTCATTTTGAGATGCTCTGTGTTTCTTTCAATTACTTTAAATATAACAAAGAATTTAGTAAACTAACTTAGTTATCATTAAGCTAGTGTTAGGAACATAAATTGTGACTAAGGTTTAGTGGAAGATTTTAATTCAAAACTTATGAAAACAAGACATTTGTACTTAGAGCCAAAGCCAGTTTCAGCTGGGTTAGTAACAAAAGGGTTAAAGTGGAAATGATGTTGGCTTTGTTAATTGTTGAATATTTTGGAAAATCGTTTTTTAATGAACAAGCATCTTAATGTAATGAGATTCAGTTTGCCAAATCCACAATCTGGTTTTTAACTTTTGATTGATGTCCTGGCAGTTCCTTCACTAAATTTGTTTGGTAAACATAAACACAATGTCATATAGAACTGAAATGCTTGACCTTACATAGGAAATAAATACTTTTAATTTAATGTTTGTTTTTTTTATAAACTTTTGACTGTTGATGAATTTTAATGACATTTTCAATGTCAGCATTAAATGGTATATTTTCATTCCAGCTGGTTGTGAGTCCTCCTATAATAAACACAGGAACATTTGTGATGGTAATACGAATGCTGGCGCTTATGTGTGGGAGCTGTCCTGATTTGGCTGTTGTCTTATTAAAACAGAGTAAGTTGTCATCTTTGCTTATAAGTCACTGAACATGTACAGACCATGATTTTGCTTTATAGTGAAACGCAGCATATGTAGAAACAGAGTTGCTATTATATAGATCATTTGAATCTAAAATTATTTCAGGATCATTAAGTTTAGCAGACCCATGAGAAAAAGTATTTAAAATGCATAAATAAAATTTGCTAAAATTTGCATTTTATTAAGTTGTGATTGAACAATATATTTAACATGATATATCTGGTATCATTGTTGACTATAGAATATTTTTGCTGTCCTATTACTTTCTCATAGGATTTCATCATTAATATTACATTATGCTGAAATGGATGTCCTTTTTATTTTGAGATATCTTTAATATAATACAACATTGACTTGTATGCAGTGGACCATTGCATTTATAAGTGTAGTTTCAGATCACTTGTCAAAGAGATTCTGCTGTTAGGATATATTTATTAATTTATTTATTACTGTTCTATCTGAATTGTATGAAATTGTTTGTTTTTTGCTCTTGTTAACTGGTGTGAAATATTTTCTTTTCAGAAATAGCTGAAACATTGTGTTATTTGCTGGTTGGTTCCTCAGACCAAGCTTCTCAAAGTATTGAGGTAAGAAGTAAATCATATCTTCAATGGTATCTAGCAAATTGATTTAGTGTTTGGCGAAATAGAGCTTTTGGTATTTATGTTCTCAACCAGCCCATTGTTTAATGGAACTGACAAGTATTCAGCATGGATTGTATGAAATCAATTTCCTTTATTTTATTCATGTGGTTGACTCTGTTTGTCAGAAGAGTTAAGAGCATAACATTTGAGTAATACTTATTTTCAAATGATTTTGAAATTAAAGCAAGTGGACTAACAAGTTTCATAGTAATAACATTGGCTGATAACTACATAGTCAAGTAAATCTATAGTAGATTTAGACCAAAGAAAGTTGTGAAAGAAACACTTAGATTTAGTTACATCATACCTATAAATGTGTCTAATAGTGCATGATGGGATGCCTAGAGGAACGCTATGTGCACAGCTGTGTGGTAAGAAGCTTGCTTCCCAACTACATGCTTCCAGGTTCAGTCCCATTGCATGACACCTTGGGCAGTTGTCTTCTATAACTTTGAGCTGATCAAACCTTATGAGTGGATTTGATAGACAGAAACTGAAAGAAGTCCGTTTTATAAATATATATATATATTATATATATATATATATATATATATATATATATATATAATATATATATATATATATATATAATATATATATATATAAGATGTGTCTGTGTTTGTTCCCCCACCAATACCAACATTGCTTGACAACCAGCGCTGGTGTGTTCACATCCCTGTAACTCAACTGTTCAGACCAATAGAATAAGTACTGGGGTTTATTCATTCGACTGAAAATTCAAGGCGGTGCCCCAGCATGGCCACAGTCTAAGGATTGGAACAAATAAAATAGCACCGAAACAATAACTGCTATTGAAATGAGATAGGATATTTTACTGGCTTTCATTGTTCATTCTTGTAAAAGAAAATGTTTCCAGTATTATTCAAATTAAAATCTTACACATTATGATTTATATATCAGGCTATGTTAACTTGAATCTGTGCAGGTAACATGCTTGCATTGTTTTTATTAATGTGTTTAAAGTTATTATTGTTTTGTTTTTTTTAAAATTCCAGCTGATTTCCAGGACACCTCAAGAATTGTATGAAATTGTTTGTTTAATTGGGTAGGTTTCTCTCTTTATTCTTGCAATTGTTTCAAATTTTGAGATACAAAATAAATTTCTGTAACTTCCACCACTCAAATCTAATTTTAAAATACCCTGATTCTCTTTCAGTGAATTAATGCCGAAATTGCCATCAGATGGCATATTTTCAATTGATTCTATGTTAAAGAAGGGATCGTCTGTCAGTGGTGATGCTGTTATTTGGCAATGGAGAGATGATCGTGGAATGTGGCATCCCTATGCATTGATTGATAGCAGAATCATTGAGGTAAGTATTCTGCAATTAAAAATAGGTTTTAATATTTTAATAATTAAAATCACTATAAAGGAATGAAACATTTAATGACTTTGGCTGTTTTATTTGTAGGCAGCTCATCAATCAGGTGAAGATGAAGTAAGCCTGTCTACAATGGGAAGAGCTTATACAATTGACTTTAACTCCATGCAACAAATCAACGAAGATACTGGCACAGCACGGCCAGTTCAGAGAAAAGTTAATTCATTGGTTGCTAGTTGTATTCACTCTGCTTGTAAGTATTTAATATTTATTATTTAGAGGAGGGACAGCTGGTCATTCTTGACTATGAAATTGAAGTGTTGTGGTTTGCTGTGTATATGTGAATATGTCTCAGTTTGTTGATGTCTGTAATTGTGTGTCAAATGATAACTGGATTAACTGTCAGTTTGCCTGTTGGATACAAGCATAATAATTTAATTTAGAAACTTATGTCCCAGGTTTGAATCTAGTCTAGCATTATGTAGGAATAAGATAACTGTTGATTGGAAATCAGCGTAAATGTCTGTGCCACATAAAAAGCATTGGTGTGGGTGCTGGTGCCACATAAAAAGCACCTGGTACATTCTGTAAACTGGTTGGCATTATGAAGGACATCCTGTTGTAGAAACCAAACCGAAACAGACAATGGAACTTGGTGTCACCCCTGGCCTTACTAGTTCCTGTCAAACCATCCAACCCATACCAGCATGGAAAACGGACATTAAATGATGATAATGCAGCTTTCACTTAACCCTGACCTGTCTTTAGACAAAGGTGTGAATATTGGTTTGATTGATTTCTGTTTAGCAGAGTCATTGGAGTGTCAGAATGCCTGCAGTATTTGTTATGTTCCAACTTACAGTATTCTGAATTCAATTCCTGGCAAAGTCAGCTTTGTTTTTCATCTTTTCAGAGTTATTAAAGTTGTTGTCCTGGCAGCAGGTTACTAGAATTGTTTGACTGAACTGGATGCTTTGTTGTATCTGTTCTGATTATGTTCTGAATTCAAATCCTGCCACTTAACACTGGTAAAAAAAAAAAAAAAAAAAAAAATGAATGGTAACACTTTCTATCAGCAATGGAAAAGCCAATAGTTTACCTTGGTTTGATTGTAAGATTAACACCCACCACATGGTTTTTGGCCATCATCACATTTGGAGATTAGCTTCTCCCACATTATTAGAAGAATCAATGAAAACTGTTTCAGCTTGTCAGAGTAGCTTTAACTCTTTAGCATTCAAACCACCATATCTGGTCCAAATATTCTACTTATGTTTAAACTGGACAGATCTGGCCTCTTACACCTACCTTACAATGTCATTCTGAAAACATATACAATCACATCATCAAAATTTTGAAGCTATGAGATAGTGCATGATTAATTCAAAACAGTCTGAATGCTGAAGGGTTATATATTTGTTATGATGTTGTACATTGTCTTATCTCCTTTATTGTAATATAAACTTGATTTTCTCATCATGTAACTGGAATTACTGTAACAATAACTTTGGCTTTATTTCAGCTTCCTCCTCTTCCTCTTCTTCCTCATCTGATCCAAATGTTGAACAATGTGATTCCAGAGAGGAAATATTAAAAGAAGATATAGATCTTGCCTCTGCATTTATTCAAACTCTCTTTGCAGTTTTATATGAAGTATATAGTTCATCGGTAATTATTATTATTGTTGTTGTTGTTATTGTTGTTATTGAGTGCATGCCATCAAAGTGATACTGGGCTAGAAATGAAGCCCATCATGACTACCCATCTGATAAGGGTACATCAGGCACCTGCATCACAAGTATATGTGCGTAACATGGTGATCTATTATCAAGATAAGCAACACATGATCTTGCAGGTGGCATCCAGTTAGAATTTTCTTATGGTCAAGTGGCCAATCCCGCTCAAAAGGTCCCTCAGTAAAGTTTAAGGATGATGATTGAAACACCCATGTTTCCAGAGGTGTATTATTCAAACTCCAAAGAATTTGTCTCAACACATGGCTGATACTCTCCCACTATTCCTGTTTGTAATCAGATACACATATTGTCAGCTACTAAGAGACATGTTCAACTGGTTATGGTGAAGCAACTAACAAGCAAATCTGAGATATTGAGCAGAATATTTGTTGCTGCCCATCTTTTACACCAAGACGAAACATGTACACAATAACCCTTCCAATCAGTTAAGATCAGAAAATCAGTACCACTGCCTGGCATTGATTCAGGGTAGCATTATCATCGTTATAAGTTTTCCCTCTTCCTTCAACATTGTTTCCATTTGTTGCCAAGTGTCTTCTCAACACCTAGAGCAAAGAAATTCACTGTGTACAGTGATAGGCCATTAAAATAAAAACACCAGATTCTTCATTTAAAAAATCAAGTTATGTGAAAGAAATGACTGAAAAAAACCATTTATATGGGTTGTAATTGTCTTCACAGTGACAATGCTCTTAATATGTGTGACATATCAGTTAAAGCAATCTTCTGCACTTCTTGTAGAGCTGGTAAGTCAGGGATCATTCTTGAATAATTTTAAGTTCTTTTGATCATTCCAAATGTTCCCTCCCATCACTAGTATTGTAACCACCTTGAGATGCCACATTTTCTCAATTTCAATGAGCAAATTGTTATATTTTCTGAACTTGTCAAATGCTTTTGCTGAGGTATTATGATCACAAGGAATGCTCATGTTGATCAATTAACAAACATTATTGCTTTGGTCTTTCACAACAATATCTGGTTTATCAGCTTTGAAGTTCTGTCTGCGTATACTGGAAAGTCACAAGAGAGATTACATATTCTGCCTCAGTTACAGCCTCATGGTGATGCTTATACTACTTGTTAGTTCCATTGAACAATGAACTAATTATTAAGGTGGCAAGCAGGAAGAATTGTTAGAATGCCAGGTAAAATGCTTAGTGGCATTTCATGTCTTTACATTCTGAGTTCAAATTCTGCCAAGGTTGACTTTGCCTTTCATCCTTTTGGGGTTGATAAAATAAGTACCTATTGAGCACTGGGGTTTATGTAATCAACTTGTCTCTTGTGCCAAAATTTGAAATTATTATTATATAAGGTAGTAAGCTAGTAGAATCGTTACTGTGGTGGGTAAAATGCTTAGCAGCATTTCATTCATGTTTATGTTCTCAGTTCAACTTCCACCAAGGTCAACTTTGCCTTTCGTACTTTGGGGTCAATAAAATAAGTACAGGTTGAGCACTGGGATCAACATCGACTTACCCCCATCCCTGAAATTGCTGACCACGTGCCAAAATTAGAAACCAATATTTAGTGAAGTTACTTTATAATCTGTCTTCTGCTCCTGTGGTGGCTAAAATGGGTACAATGTCAAGTACTGTTGTTCATTGAGCTAGCTGTTGCATTCCACTTACTTTAGTAATAATTATTTTACTATTTGTGAGGTATATTTGCCATCTCAATATGGCTAACCACTAAGGGTGGGTGTTACTGTAGCTTATAGCCCCAGGAGAACATCTCCTCCAGCTGGCTATAGGCACACTTTCTGTATCCTATCGGTATTTGCAAAGGGAGGTCATCCTTCCCTCCCTTAGTGGTTAGCCATAGTGAGATGGCAAATATACCTCACATTGTCGTGCAGTTACTGTTTATACCTCGTTCAGAGATTTATTATTATTTTACTATTATTTTGGATTTTTATAATGTTCTCCAAAAATGTCAGTTTTTAAAACACTAGCAAGGTATCAACTTGGTATCTAATCTAGTGTTCTGTTGTCCTGGCTATTTTCTCTCTCCAAACATGTATGCATGCAGGGATGTAAAAGTTTTCTTTGAATCATTAATTATAAAAAGTGGTGTTTGAAAATAAATTAACTTTTCATAATGGTTTTTTTAAAATTTTATTTTTAATTTATTTTTGCAGGCTGGACCTACTGTGAGACATAAATGTCTACAAACATTGTTGAGAATGATCTATTATGCTAGCTCAAATCTTCTCAAAGTTGTCTTGAAGAATCAACCTGTTTCCAGGTGAGCAGTTATTTTTACAGCCATGAGGCTTTATGTAGTAATTTGACATATGAAGGGGGTTCCTTTGCGGGATTGTTTAAAAAAAAAAAGAGAAAAGGTTTTCTTTGTTGATAACAAGCAGTGTATCCTATACACCTCCAGAGAAACAGTGTCCACTTTCCCCAGTTGTGTGACATATAATTGGTTATCTAGGTTCTCACAAATCGAATACTCTTGCTATATGTAAATAGTTGCTTTGGAGGCCAGTCTCAAAACACTGAACCTTACAAGGGAGATGACAGAGGACTGAAATATGTGGTGCACTGCTGTACTCAAGGAAACCTGTCCACCACTGCAGAATTTAGATCCTAAAACCAATGTGCCGTATAAAATGCACTAGTGCTGGTGCCACATAGAATGTACTGATGATGGTGCTACATAAAAAGCAACCAGTACGCTGTATAAAGTGGTTGGCATTAGGAAGGGCATCCATCCATAAAAAACCAAGCCAAAACAGACTATGAAACCTGGTGCAGTCCCTGACCTTGCCAGTTTCTGTCAAGCCATCCAACCCATGCCAGTATGGAAAATGCATGTTAAATGTTGTTGTTGTTGTTAATGATGACGGCGACAGTACTTATGGAAAACCCAATAGAAAATCTGCTGCTAAAGTTTAAAAGTAACAATTGTTAGTATAGAATTCACAATAGAACCGTAAAGACCTGTTTGATGTTTAGAGAGAAAACACTGGTTCTTGTGGAACTAGATTTGAAAGTTCAACAATTACAGAACTAGAGTAATGATGAAAATTATGCCAGGTTATAAAACTTATTTCCAGTAGCCTAATCTTAGAGAATATGTATCTAACTAAAAACAATTATTTTGCTTAGTCACAGCAAAATATTGGCAGTGGATATAGAATTACAATCACTGAGTCACTTGATTGCAATTTTGATTATATTCCTCTGTGTATGTGTCATGTTTTACCTCCATTTTTCCATGCTTGCATGGGTTTGACAGATTTTATTGAGGCAGATTTTGTATGGCTGGATACCCTTCCTGTCGTCAGCCCTCACCGGTTTCTAAGCAAAGTAATATTTGTCCATGGCCAGACATGTTTTTCACAAAAGACTGTAGAGGAACAACCTCACTTCTATGATGATGATTCTTATTTACAATTATCATGTGAAGTCAAGAAAAGGGCACACACATTCACTTTCCATCTACCAAATCTGTTCACAAGACTTTGGTCAGCCGGAGGCTATAGTAGAAAATATTTGGCCATGATGCCACACAATTGGACTGAACCCAAGATTACATAACCATCATCATCATCGTTTAGCATCCGCTTTCCATGCTGGCAATGGTTTGACGGTTCAACTGGGGTCCAGGAAGCCAGAAGGCTGCACCAGGCCCAGTCTGATCTGGCAATGTTTCTACGGCTGGATGCCCTTCCTAACGCCAAATGTACATACCTGTGCATATATACACACATGATGCAGAATCACTAACATTGACTTGGTTGCAATTAATAATGTATATTTGCTCCTGTATATAACTTGTTTACATTGGTCCTACTTATAACATACTCAGTTTGTTTCACAATCAAAATAAAATGACTTGAGCTGCCTGTTTGACGCCCAATATTTTTCTATTCTTTTAGTCACATAGCAGCTATGATGGCTTCACAAGATTTAAAGGTAGTTGTTGGTGCCATACAAATGGCTGATGTTCTCATGCAGAAACTTCCAGACATATTCAGCATTTACTTTAGGCGAGAAGGTTTGTAATAAACTTATCCTTTGCATATGTTTTGCGTTGTATTTTTAAATATCTCAGTATTTATATTTTTTATAAAAATGCCTCTCCACCCAGTGTATATTATTTATCTTTTACATTGTGTGTCTTGCAAGCTGGCAGAATCATTAGCATGCTAGGCAAAGTGCTTAGCATTACATCCATCCTTACGTTCTGAGTTCAAATTCCACCAAGGTCGACTTTGGATGTAATGTAAATTATCTTTTCTTGTTTTCTGGACATTTAATTTGATCATGTGCATTTAGCTTTGGCAGACATCTGACTTCGTACAAGTACCTTTTGATGTGATGTTAGAGGAGATGTGATTTTATTGTAATATCTCTGATGCATCAAATCCACTTGTTATGTCGTATATGCATTGGGCTTCTTACCTGATGTATGTAAAGTCAATACAGTACTCTGCCAAGAAGGGGAGAATTGGATCTCAAGTCTTGTTTAAGGGTTAGATTTTACAGTTTACTATTTCATCGCCATTGATATGAAAAATTCCTACTGTTATGTTAGTTTTTGTGTAGTTAATAGGATTGATAACTAAACAATGGCAGTCAGTGAGGTCTCTTTATTGAAGATAAAACTTGCCGGGGTTTTATTTTTTCAATCTGTATTCTAAGATATTTTTATTATTTTTTTCTATATGAACCCTAAGTTATCTTTAGGGTAAACAATCGTCCAGTGTCTTCATGTATTAGAATACTTAACAAGACCATCATGAGCAATGAAATAGAATTGTTCTGTTTGTTGTTGCTGTAAAAGTAGAAACAGATAGTTGTTGTTTAGATATCTCAAAAGAATGTCTCTATCTTAGGGAAATTTTTTAAACCAATCATTTATTAATCATTTGTTTCTGTTGTGGTGTTGTGTAAGATAATACATTTTGTAAAAATGGATCCTGTGGCTTTTAAAATGAATTTCTGTTTTCTAGGAGTTATGCACCAGATAAAGAAGTTAACAGAAATCGAAGTCCAAAGTGCATCTTCTCTTCCAAAAGGCAATACTGTTGCCCCTGGTTCAGCATCAGGCTCAAGTTCGAGTCTCAGTAGTAGTAATGCTGATGCCATTGAGCGGAAAGATTCCTACTTCAGCATGGTAACAGTAGGAGCTACAGGGGAATCAGAAGAACACAGTTCTCAAATGTAAGTTTTTCTTCATCTATAAGTTAACTCTTAATTGCTGCCTCATGTGTTGTGTATGCATTAAAATACTCATAGCTGCTGCTTATCTGAATAGTACTTATTAGATAACAATTGTGACAGATTCTATTTGCAGTTGTATGGTACAACAGCAATGAATAAAAAAAAAAGGAAATATTTGATTTGTTGCTCCTTTAAATACAAACATATACTGAAATATGTTTTTATCTGTTGGTCTGACAAAGAATCTCATCATACACTGATTCTTGCTATCAGTAATCAAGGAAGGCTTTGGCTAACTTACACAGTACTTTTTTCCCCACTTATCATCATCATCATCATCATCATCGTTTAACATCCGTTCTCCATGCTAGCATGGGTTGGACGGTTCGACCGGGGATCTGGGAAGCCAGAAGGCTGCACCAGGCTCCAGTCTGATCTGGCAGTGTTTCTACAGCTGGATACCCTTCCTAACGCTAACCACTCTAAGAGTGTAGTGGGTGCTTTTTACGTGCCACCGGCACAGGTGCCAAGCGAGGCTGGCAACGGCCACGATCAGATTAGATTTTGTTTTATTTATTTAATAGAATTTTTTGCCAATTGTTGCATGACTGCACAACATGGATTAGTTATTAGATAGTTTGGCCCACAATTATAAGGTTGTGGTTAAAATTCCTGCACTGCGTGTTGCACTGTGTCCGGGAGCAAGGTGCTTCATTTTATGTTGCCCTGGTCAGAAAAAATGTTATAGTATCTCAGAATAAAATGAGTTGCTCGTGTAGTTATCGTCAATAGAACTTTGTTTCTTGCAAAAGCATTTAATTGTTAATGACTCAGCCAAGTTAGTGGTGTTGAGATATTTTTCATTGCTTTATTTAGTGAAGGTACTACCGAATAAGTTGCCTTTCATTAGCTTGCAGAGTGATGTTCCTCTGTAGCAAAGATGTTTCTCTACAGTTTAATGTCATGAAAACTGTGGTACACTTCAATATGTCTTGCCTTATAATAAGACAAGGGATATAGACTTGAATCCTACTTAAATTAAACTTAGTAATTCTTCCATAAATTTATTACCATTTTGCTTTGATTGAATCATAAGAAATGTAGGAATGCCATTAAGTCTTACTTATATACTACTTTTCCTAACTAAACTGAGGCTAATAGCGCTCCAGTAACAATCTTACTGGTTCCAACCAGTTGTTGGTAGCCTTGGTGTGGCACTGCTAGAACTTATCTTATCCAACACCTTCCTAATTCTAAATATTGAAGCTGTTGAGAATTCTTTTCCAATTTTCTTAACATAGTGATTTCAGAAAATAACAAGAGTAAGATATGCAATTTTGTTAATTTTATTAAGGAATGCATACACCACTGGCAGCAACTATTCTTTGCAAAATTTTATTTTTGTTTAGTTGTGTATTCTTTGAATTTTGAAATGTTAATTGTATCTATATAGGAGTTCTTATATTTCTTAGTTAATATATTTAATTCAAGTATGGGATTTTTTTCCTTTTAGTTTGAAATTCTATTTTATATATATATATATATATA
Organism: Octopus sinensis; assembly: GCF_006345805.1. Lineage (NCBI taxonomy): Eukaryota > Metazoa > Mollusca > Cephalopoda > Octopoda > Octopodidae > Octopus > Octopus sinensis. The sequence continues at coordinate 15,024,468 of NC_043020.1, forward strand.
TATAAAATTATCAGTTTAAAATTTTATTTTATTGGAGTTTTCCTTTTGAATTGAATTTTGAATCAAGACTCACCACCATCATTTCCAGTTTTTAAAAAGTATATCTTTCATCAGTTTCAAATCTCAAGACAATGAGACTGATAAGAAAGGAAAAAAACCAAAAAAAACTCTTATTGATATTCCCATTCCTGGTTTACATGAAAATAATTGATTTCAAAGTCAGTTAATATATTAACAATTTCTCACTTTGAAAATACATTTCTAGTTAAGGCAGAGCTTTTTTTTTCCAGAATAGTATGTGATTTCTAGGAATTTTAAAAGATAGTGTTCAGATAAATGTAATTTGTCCATTTTTAATCTTTAGACTGCTAATAAACTAAGGTTAGATTAGTTATTATATAATGATTTCTCTTATATATCTAACTTGTATTAGAAAATGACAGGGAAGGGATACTCTCTAAAGTTGAATAATTTCAATAACTTAGGGACCATCATGGTGGAAGTGTTAAGATTTAAAATCATTTTGATATTAATGTAAAAAAGCTTTAAAATAAAATAATTCAGTTATTAGCATACACCTTCGTTCTCATTCTTGTAAATGTAAACCATTGCAGACAACTGGAATTACCCAGAATCTTCGACATGGAGCCTGTGGGCAGTGGATCCCGGGGGCCTTTTTTGTGAGTTTTGGTTCTTGGAAACTTCTTGATTTCTTCATATTAACACTAGATGAAAAGTAGTGAAGCAAGTTGGGCACTCATTGCATGATTTTGGTTTCTAAATACCTCATAACTTGAGCACAACACTCATCACATTCTAATGATAGTCAACCACAAATTAACTAAAATCTAGCAATAATTAAAATATTTTATATTTTGTTTTATACATATTTCTGTGTATGTGTGTGTGTGTGTGTGTGTGTGTGAGCATGTGTTTTTAAATGCACAACTAGAAAGACCTAAGTAAAATTGAACTGTTTTATTCTTTAGCAATGCATTTATTTAGTAAAATTACTAAAAAAACAATTGCAACAGGATTAATAGATTTTTATGTGAAGTGAAGAAAAGCAATTTTCTGAGTCCTTAGCACTTCGTGTAGTAGCTATATTCAGAAGTATCATGGTAAGGTTAATACAAGTGAACATACAGATCTTAGCCCATGTTCTTGTCAGAGATTATTTTTATAGCCTGAATAAAAGCAGACTATTGTGATCAGTTGGCAAGGAGCATTTTGTTAAGATATGATCAGAAAGTCCATTTATTTGTTCACCTAACACATTGTTTAACTTTACTTCAGTATTTCACTCTGAAGATGGCTACATGCAAGGTCTTTTGCTTAGCTCAGACGAAATGTTACGCTTCCTTCTAATAACAACCAAATATATTACTTAAAACGTTATTGCTTTTTAAGTTTGAACATAGGAAGGAGGGTCAGTGCTTACAGGCTTTATTGTACAGTTTGTATTCACAAAGTTAGTTTCTGAAGGTTGTAGATTTAGATGTAGTATTTCATACAGAGTTTTGTGTGTAAGATGAAGTTAGAAAAGGGGTTGGATTTTGATTGTGTGCTAGACATGAATTTTTTTTTTTTTAAATCAGAGGATCAGGAATTGTAGAAGTAATGACAAAGGATCATATTATTGTTGTGGATATTAGAAACTGAAGCTTTGCCAATTGACTGGATTCCATTGTATATAATTGTGGATGTTTGTGCATGAGTAATGTATGCATGTATGTGTTTATATTAGTGTATGTATTTATTTTGAAAAAAAGTCAGGCCGACTAATAAGACTGAAACTGCATATCTGTTGCTTGTCGAGTGTTTGTGTGTTACTTTGGTGTGCTGCAGTCCTTTCCTGTTGAATGGAATTCTTTAAACGTTTCAAGTGCCTCTGGCATTTCCTCCTCACTTTTCATATATTATTAAGTCATCAGCTGTGAAAGCAGATTGTAACTTTTTGCTTTGGATGAACAAGATCACTAAGTGGAAAATAACCCTGCAGCAGCTTTAATGGGTCTTCCCATCATTGGGTACCTTGCACCTTAACCCTTTTGATACTAACACTCCTGAAACTGCTCCTAGTTCAGTGATACATATTTACTGTTTTGAAGTGTTTTTAATTCAAACCTAACATTAAAGATTTCACGTTAATCTATGTTCCAAACACCAGCTTAATAATAATTTTTTTGCTAAATTCTTCATTGTTTCTGAAATCACTTGAAACAAAGTCAGTGTTTACCAAAAGAAATATGGTAACAAAAGGGTTAATGACTACTAAGGAGCAAAAGCAATGGTTTTATTTCTATTAAGGAGCAAAAGCAATGGTTTTATCAAGAAAAAGGGCTTTCAAATTTTGAAATGTACTCTGAGAACTACTTATAGGGCTTCCTATAAAAAAAAAAGTGCAGATTGAGATAACTTATTTACCTAAGTTTTAACATCATCTCCCTCGAAATAGGCACCTTGTGCAGCAATACATCGGTCCCGGAGTTCCTGCCACTTTTGGAATTTGGCCTGGAAGTTTTCCATGAGAGAGTTGTAGACCCTCTGTGATTTACTCTTGATCTTGACAACAGCGTTAAAACAGTGGCCTTTGAGCTACAATTCCATCTTGGGGAAGAGATGGAAGTCTGTATGTGCTAAATCTAGCGAATAGGGCAGAAGCAGTACCATGTTGTTTTGATGAGAAACTCACAAGTGAAAAGAGCTCAGTGAGAGGGTGCATTCTTGTCATGAAGAATCCAGATATTAGGATTGCCTGCACAGATCCATACGACAGACCATCAACATCAGCAATGTTGTCGATTGTCCTCCACTGATCATCATGCACAAGCTGATGAATTTTCTCCCACATTTCTATGGGTGATGCTCGTAGCAAATCTTCCAGATTATTCATCTCCCAGGGATGTTCTTCTGCTTTTGAAGCACCTGTGCCTCTCAAAACATTGCATACAACCCATTTCCACATTGCTGTAAGCTTGCTAAAGCATGTTCAATGTCTGTAGCAGACTTCCCAAGTTCAACACAAAATTTCACATTGGCTCTTTGTTCCAACTTCTTGTTTGTGACAAAAATTGCAGATTACAGTATACAAGTGATCACAAAAATAAATTTCACTTGTGAAGTAAACACAGCAATGTCACTCAGCACACTGCCTCATGAAGGTCACTGCTAGCACTCACTGCACAGGCAACCATGTGCTACCATCTGTTGGCACAATGCAAAATTAGTCCGGGAACGCTTTGATACCATCTCGTATAGGATGAGCACATTTCTGCCTTGTGTAACATGGCTATACTAGAGACTGGAGTTCCATGCAACATGAACAAACTAAATTCAGATAAAAAAAAGCCACTGTGTACATGGTACAAGTCTCCAGCATTGTAGCATACTTCTCTGTTCTGTAGAAATATTACTCATAACATGTACAGAATGTTGAATTCAGTCCAAACAAAAGCTCTTTAGGTCCTTGAAGTTCATGGAACAGAGCTTGTTAGAAGTCCTTACTGTCAAGTGTACTATAACAGGAGTCAGATTCCTGTAACAATATTCTACAATATGTAAATAAGCCACAGACCAGTAGAGTTTGGAACTATGTTGCCATAACTGTATTTTCCCTCCTGTCTATAATAAGAGACAGAAGCACATTTACTTACATGTATACACGTGATAGGAACTCCCGCCAACCAAATCCAACCTCGAGACTTCGGTTGGCTTGAGGCTGTAGCTGAAAACATTTACCCAAATGCCACATGGTAGATCCTGTCAGTACCTAGTGTCAAGACCATGCTACAGCTAGGAGCTTTCTGAACTTAGCTACCAACATTTAGAATAAACTCAGCTTGCTAGCTTCATCATGGGAAATAAAGTGCACCGGTGATTGTCATGTGTGATTGTTTCAACATAATGTTGCTATTGTATACAAGTGCATGTGATAAAAAGTGTGTGTGTGTGTGTATGTGAATGTATGTATATATGTATGAATATGTATCAGTGCTTATATATGTATGTATCTGAGAATGTATATATGTATAATTTTATAGGTATGCTTATATAATTGCACACATATTTATGTGTGTGAATGTGTGTATTCATGTGTATATGTTTGTGTGTTCATGCTTACATACATGCGGGTGTGGTTATATGGTTAGGAAATTTGTTTTGTACTGACTTAGTTTCATGTTTGATATCACTGCACAATACCTCAGCCAAATGACTTCAATTCTAGCTTTGGGTTGACCATTGTCCTGTGAGTGGAAATGGACAGAAAATGCAAAATAAAATTTAAAAAACGTTTGTTTGTGAATGTCATTTTACATCTTGTTATCGCTGTCTGAGCAAAACAAAAAAAAAATGTTATTTATATTCCTGGGTAAGCAAAAAGTCCTGTAGATTCTGCTTCCGACCTGTTTGAAATAATTTAAACGACTGTTGCCACATATTTTCCAGACAGTTTTTTGATATTCCCTATTACTATTAACCCTAGCATAGCATAACAAAGATGTAGTGATTTCACTAGATGGTCTTACACTGTGTTTTGTATGAGGGTATCTGTGTGTTCTATTGTGCTCTGTATGGCAGTTTGGGTATGGTCTTCAGGGTAGCTACTAGTAGTCAGAATAGTAGGGTTATGTATCATTGATCTTGCTCTAGACTTCACTTTTGAAGATCAGTTGGTTTGGCTAGAGATTGCAGCAGGGGCAATATACACTTAGTTTTGTAAAGTTATAATTCCTCAGTTATTAGATGTGATTTTTGTGACTCAGTACAAACAAGGAAAATTTTTTTAATTTCATCTTTTGTTTCTATGCAACTGTGAATTAAAATTTTTTTTTCTATAAATTTAAATAATTTTAAAATGAGTTTTTTGTTTTAAAAAAAGTAGGATATAAGTATATTAAATTTGTATCTGGCTGATGTTTGTCAGTCGGTAACTATATTTTTTTAAGTACCTCTTTTTCTAATGACTAAAAATAGATGGGAACCGTGTTACATTCTTATTTGGTTATTCTTGTTTCATGCAAGTTTAACCACTGAGTGAAGGCACATGACTTAGTGGTTAGGGGCTCACAGTTGTAAGGTCGTGAGTTCAACACCTGGTGGCACGTTATGTCCTTGAGCAAGGCACTTTATTTCACATTGCTCCAGTTCACTCAGCTGGCAAAAATGAGTAGTACCTGTATTTCAATAGGACCGGCCATGCCACATTCTGTGTCAAGCTGAATCTTCCTGAGAGATGTATTAAGGGTATGTGTTCCTGGAGAGTGCTCAGCCACTTGCACATTAATTTCATGAGCAGGGTGTTCCATTGATTGAATCTACTGGAACCCTCGTCATCATAACCGATGGAGTGCCTTTTTTTTTTTTTTTTTGTTTAAGTTAAACCACCCGTTAGCCTATGGAAATTTTAACCTGATAGAATACCCAGGTAGGCATAGTTATTGACTGTGTTGTCGAGATATTTGTTTTGGTAAATACTCTGAAAATGTTTCAATTACCTGTCTTTGTAGACGACTTAGTGATGTCTTGAAGAGGAAGAAGCCATCAAAGCGTGGACCAACTAAGAAGGGAAATAAAACTGATGATGCTAATGATCTCGGAGTAAAAAGTCCCAGTTTGTGTGGGAGCCGATCATCTAGTCGTGGAAAAGCTTCAGCCAGTGAGATATTACTTTTATTTTTTATTTTTTTAAAGTAAATGTTTCTTCCCACCACCCACTCTTTTCTAAGTTCTTTGGTGGCTGTGGTGATTAATAACGCACATTATTTCAGCTTCAAGTGTATTGTTACCCCCCCCCCCCGCTTTTTATACATTGGTGTATCTGGTACTATATATTGTCCAATGTGTCCTGTCTCTATAGAGTGTGATTTAGAATAGACTTGGCCAATATTTCTTGGCAGGGTGAGTGATCTCATAAAAGCTCTGACTTGTTGGTAGACAACACATTCCAGAATAAGAGATTCTTGTTTTAATAATGCTTCCTTAAAGAACTTCTGCATCAGTTTTCAGATGTATCTAAGCCCCATACACTATATCGTTAGGCCTATCTCTTTGTTTTTCTGACCACCTTTACAACAGTCTCTGTTCTATTTCTTTCTGTATGGACCCCTGTTTTTTCTCCTCTTGTCAGTCACCTTGACTCCATCACTATTCTTCCATTTTCTCAGAACTGATATTAATTACTTTTCATCCACTCTTTCTTCAAATCCTTCTTACTGCAAGAACTTTCTTCCTTTCTACATTTTGTCCCAACCAGTTACTTTCATACTCACTAATTAGGGAACAACTAAGTTAGGTAGCCCCCTTTATGGTGGTGGAGTGGCAGACTCAGTTATGAGAAAACAGCACAAAGGCTTTGGCACTGAAATACGAGAATTCACTTTTATTTTTGAATTCTGAACAAAAACAAACCTACAGAGACAATTATTTTGTCATAATGGAAATGGAAAATGCATGAGAGCAGCCTTTTTGTGTTAACAGGTTTTCATCCAATTTTCATTCTTCTCATATCCAACAGAGAATGCTTGTCTTATTTCAGTTCTATCTTTCACATACCTCCTTGCCGCTATATAATGTCACACTTTGCACACAAGTATCCTAAAGGTTGTCTTCATATGGAGAAATAAGCCCTTTGTTGTCAAGCTTTCACAACACCTACTTTTGATTAGGTCACTTTGGTAACAGAAGGTAACTACATCTAAAGAGGTTTCTGTGGAGTTGAATTTTCTCTTTTGATTTCTCTTATTGCTTGTCACTCTTGTGTATTTTTTACCAATGAAATCTTTCTTGTCAGCCTGTCTAACATTCCACTGTGCCTTTTGTGTACTTGTTAGCATTGAGTACTGTCAGAGTACAGACTTTCTACCTACTTCATCATCTTTTAATATCCATCCTCCATGCTGGCATGAGTTTGACAGGACCTGGCACTTCCCCTGCTTCAGCATGGTTTGTATGGCTAGAATGAACCTTCTCACCAACCACTTTACAAAGAATACTGGATGCTTTTTTTTTTGTGGCACCAGCACCAGTGAGATTGCCATGCAGCTTTGCAGGACTTAGATCCCCTTCAACTGAATGGGGCTACAGAAATCTCTTGTTTCTTGATTCTATTTCTATTTAAAGGAACTTAGCTGTTATTTTTTGACTAAGTTGTCAGAATAGTTTTTCAAGAAAAACCAGTCAGGCAGTACAGGGAAGTGTTATCTCTCTCTTGGTGCAATCTACAAAACTATCAGCATGTTATAGCCTGGACAACTATTATAAATAAGAGTGGGTTGAAAACTGATACCCGATAGATACCTTTTTGTGTGCTAAATTCCTTACTGATTTCATTGCTCTGACAATGCAAGCTTCACATATCTCTACTCCTTGGAATGTTTTACCCTTTCAAACAATTTCTCCCAAGTTAATGAATTCTAAATGTAGTTGTTTGTTCTTGGCTAAGAAATTCTATAATTAACTTAATTACTGGCTCAAAAACCCAAACTGCATCTTGCCCAAACTAGTTTTCTCCTTGTTTAGCTGAGCAGTCACTTTCTGCCAGCCTAATGCCTCTCTAGTTACTCTGCAAGCATCTTTCATGACACTTGTGAGTAGTTCATGCTGCTATTGCGGCAGCTTATACCAAGGGAGATAACACTTCCCTGTACTGCCTGACTGATTTTTATACACGATCAGCCCTGTCCTCCTTTGTCAGATATTTTAAACATTTTGTTGGCTATTCTTTGTGTACCTGCTTCTTTCCCTTTCTTCGTATTGTTAGTGGTCTACCCTTCCGTATAGCAGTCAATCTCAGTAATTGTTCCTTCTCGATAACCCAGACATATTCTCTTCTTTGACCAACCACTTTTATTAATGATTCTACTCATTGTAGGTAAAGAATTTAAATCTGCCACATCCACAAAGAGTTCTTTTTTACCAAGTTTGAATCCAAGAAGCTGGGGGAAACTTGGCAGCTTAAATGTTGATAAAGCTATTCTTACAAAAGTGAGTATAATCTTTCAACTATCTTTTTTGTGTGCTGCTCATCTTCCACCTCTCAATTCAGATCAGCTCTGTTTCAAAGATGCTCCAGCCACGACCAGCTCAGCCTATTTTCAGATATTGTATCCAAGACTCCCTTATACAATGTGTTCTTCCATTTATAAAATAGTAAAATGGTTCGCCCGACCTCAGTCAAATCATTCAACCCATGCTAGCATGGAAAGCGGACGTTAAATGATGATGATGATGATGGTTGTGACCTGTTAATTATAAAGGCAGCCCTCGTTAGCTTGGCTACTTTTGGTCTGCTGAATTAGTAATTTGAATGTTTTAGTGTTTTTTTGGGGGTTTTTTGTCTGTTTTATATTAAATGGAAATGTGATGCAGTTCTGGCCATGGTGTAGTATAATATCTCAAAGCCTTAGTATTACACTTACTGTCTTTAGCCAAGGCAAACCACTATGATTGTTGAGGACAATGTAACCTTGATGTCACATATGCCATTCAATACTGATTGTACTGAGCAGGCACATTGACAGTTGACTGACTGGGTGTGATCTACAGATCCAACATTCCATGTAAGTTGTGCATCTGTCTCATTTGAGGTGCATGCCATGCACTTTCACATGCAGTGGTGGTGGTTGTGTTTAACTCCCAAATCAACCTTGATTAAACATAGCAGCAGACAGCTGCTCTTCAATTGCTGCCATTATGTCTTTTTCCTGGACATTTTGCACTCAGGGCTCCACAAGCTATCATGTCTTTTAAAAGATAGCAGGATTTAATTTGAATGTTATTTGGCCATTATTTCTAGAATTTTGACTGATAAGTGTCTTCTTCACTGACTAAGCACACAGTGGATTATTGTAAGATATTGTCTGTTGTATAGCTATAGATTTTGTGTAGATCACACCCAGCCAGTCAACTATCTATGTGCCATGGGTATGCTCAGTACAATCAGGGAAGGCAGACAAGGTACAGCAGTTGCTGGTGTTTTGTGCAAATGGGACTGTTGACATGCTCTTTGTATGTTGGTGTCTCTACTACTTTTTTTAATGTCTGGAGTACAAATAGTATTGTTAAAATTATGATTGAACATAAAATGGCAGAAAATGTGAGTTTGGGCCTGGTTACAACAACAAACTTTGCCTCCTTTGCATATTTATTTCAATATTTAGGTGATCTGTTGGTGCCATCTATGTGTGGCCTATCATGATAAAAAGTGCACTATCTTGTGTACACTGGACTTTGTTGATCAAAGGAAATCGTGCTTTGCCCATTCAGTCTTTTTTTTTGTGTGTGTGTTGTCAGGAATATTATATCTAGAACTATTTTATCCAACGTGTCATTTCTTTTAGAATAATGGTTCTGAAATTATTTTTGTTGCAGAATGAATCATTATTTGTCCATCATGGAACCTGTTTTATTTTTTTATCTTTTACTTGTTTCAGTCATTAGACTGTGACTATGCTGGTTCATTGAAGAGTTTCAGTCAAACAAACCAACCCCAGGAGTTATTTTCTCAAGCCTAGTAGCTATTCTATTGATTGCTTTTGCCAAACTGCTAAGCTACATGGGCGTAAATACCACACTGGTTGTCAAGTGGTGGTGGATGAACACAGACACAAAGGCACACACACGTGCATGATGGGCTTCTTTCAGTTTCCATCTACCAAATCCACTGAAGGTTTTGGTCAGAATAAGGCTATAGTAGAAGACACCTTCTACAAGGTACCACGCAGTGGGACTGAACTTGGAACCATGTGGTTGGGAAACCAGCTTCTTAAATAGCTATACCAGTGCCTATACTTATATTTCACAAGTGTCTCCATCTACCTTAAATTTTATTAAGATATTAGGCGAACAAAAGTTGTTTTAGAGATTGAGTGTATTCATATAAAAAAATATTTTGAAAATGGAAAATATCACGTTTTATAGAATATATTCCTATTAAATTTTATTAGAAGACTATGAATGTTTTGATGTTTCTAGTTATTTCTTGTATGTTTGGTACAGCTATATTGTTGGTTGTATATTAGATTAATTGGTGTTGCTAGTAGTAAAAAGGACATGGTGGTTTTGGCTGGTTCTGGATGAGTGGCAATGTCTAGAGAATGGGAAGATGACTGGTGTGGTGTTGACAGGAAAGGTAGTGTAAGCAAGATAAAATGAAGGGGTGTTGAAATACTCTGAAAGATTACATATTCTAGATATAATTGTATTCTGTATTGGTATAGTAATGTTGTAGATATAATATATGGTGTGGAGTGATCTATCTGCATCTTTAAAATTTGACTAGCATATGCTAGCATTGAAAAAAAAGAAGCATGATAAAAGAAAAAAATTTTTGTTTGCTTTGTAGGAAGGTCCAGTCTCTAAGATGGTGTCATCAAATACATATGGTCATAAAGAAAAGGTGAAAACATGGATCAAAGAACAAGGTACACAATAAGAAATTTTCAGTATTTGTATTGAAATGATGATGGATGAAATATTTAACATAGCTGTGGTTGCCCTCACTTGTAGATTTCACTGCCCTCTTTCCACAACAAGCACTGCTCTTTTTTTCACAGTTTTTGGACTGTCCCCTCTTCACAGCTATGACTGCCCTTTATTTCATGCCTATAACTGTCCCCTCTTCACAGCAGTGGCTGTAATATTTTGACTCAAAACATGATTTGGTGATGTTTGTTTTTACAGACGAACTACAGAGGTGATATGATGTGTTGATAGAATTCACATAGATGTGTGTTCAGAAACACAGATATGTAATATATCTCTGCTGCTGTTATATAATATAGAAATATTAGTTGATATCTTTGATGTTATGAATACACACTGAAATATATTATGTGGTATTAGACTATACAAAAGCCTATGAAAAACCTCTTGTTTTATGAACTGTAGTTTTTTGGATAAAATGTTTTTACATTAAAATATCAATGCAGACCTTGATGTTATGAACGATATGATATATAACAGTATTCAACTACCCTCATTTAGCACATAAATCAAGCTTCCTACTGTGTGGTGTATATACATGCCTGTTGTATAACTATTTCATATTTTAATTTATATTTGTTTTGTGTCTTTCTACAGCAATCAGATTCCTCGACCAGTATTTCAACTCTGACACCCATAGCCATCCTGCTTTAAACATGTTGAATCGGTTGTGTTCTGCAACAGACAATCTTACCATTGAGGTAAATATTATATCGGTTTCAGTAATTCTAGCTATTCTAATCATTGCTAAAATGTTACATTATAATATTTAGTTGACAATCATACATGTTTGAGTATCCATTGTAGAACAATAGACACAGGTATAGAGGTGTGCTTGAAAAGTTCACTGCAAAACCTCCACTGTTGGGTTTCATCTCACTACATGACAATTAGGGCAAGTGTCTTTTGTCATTGCCCCAGGTTGACCCAAGCGTTGGGAATTTCAGACGCCAGCATTGGGTCCCCAATGTGACATTGTCTGGTTGAATTGTCTCCCCTTATGTGAATTTTTACTTTTCATTTCTTGTGTCTGAAAACAAGATGTGTAATCAAGTAAAAACACTTAAAATCTAATGATTGAAATCACTGGAAAAATAAAATCTAAGTCAGTCAGAAGTGGTGTGCATAGCAATATAGTACGCAGCCACATGATACAGTGTAATGTAGTTAATTACATATGGTTGTTAGTATTATTGTTATTCTAAATCTATTTGTGTGTGTATTTGGATGTAGAAATGAGAGAACATGTGGAGTTTATTCATTTATTCAAAACGATGATTTCTCTGTCACTATTTATTGAATGCTTTTTCAATAATTGTCATTGATTGCAATATGAAAATCAGAGTAGCATGAAGGTGAGGCTTCATCTCGCAAAAAAAAAAAAAAAATAATAAAAATACATGCACATGTGTACACATCCCACTTCTGACAGATAATTTTTGAATGGCGGTGCCCCAGCATGGCCACAGCTCGTGAGCTGAAACTAGATAAAATAAAATAGACACGAACTGTGTATACAGTTGTTATGGCAAGTTAAATGTATACTATATTACCACAGTTGCTATAGTTACATAGTTGCACAGTAAGTATAACCCATTTTAATGAGATTTTTTTTAATGACATTTATGCATTATTATCTATTAAACTTCTAGTTCAGTATCCTAGCTGTAGTTTAAGGAAGTACTCTGCAACCTTTTTCACTTGCGGTACACTTATATTCTTTTCAAAATTCGGCAGCACACCTGGGGGGAAAAAAATTATATTCAGGTTACACTGCTGCACAAATAGCATTGTCTCGTGGCACACCTGTGTGCCACAGCATACTGGCTGCAGCACAGTTTTAAGGTACACCAAAATTTATTTTCTAAGAAATTTTTTTATTTTTGATAGACTGGGTTGACACAACTTTGTTTGGTGAGTAGACCTCTTACTGTCAGAACACAATGGGGTTCTCTATTATAATTATTTTCCTTCAGCAACTATTGTGCTTGGTTTCATGGAAGTTGTGGCCTGTAATTGCTATACAGTAATATACAACAGTTACTTACATATTGATTCCAAACACAGATATTTATGGAATGCTATATAAATCTGATTCTTATTTTATTTTTTCTTATTTTATTTTATGTTTTAAGGAAGATAATGGAATTCAGGCACTTCAAGAAATTTGTGATATTATGCGAAGCAGTGATGTCTCTCCTTTTGAAGTGATACACAGTGGCCTTGTGAATAAACTCTTACAATACCTCACTGCCAACTCTGCAACAGTTGCAAGAGATGAAAGGATACGGCGTTTTCTCCACGTGTTCCTCAACTGTCCAGTAAGTTGTTTCATCAAGTCTTTCACTTTAGTATCTATCTTGCTTGTTATCACACATGACTATTAACTGTATTTTTCTGTCTCGCAAAACAAACCCGAAATCACTTCTCTTACTTTCTCATCAACTTCACTCTGATGTAAAACCACTCTTTCTTTATCCTTTGTGATTTCTGTTCTCTTTAAGACCCAATTGTTAAAACGACTGAACTTGTAGAAAATATGTACTTATATGAATGTATGGAATATAAGCATACACATTGATACAGGTTATTTTCTATAGAAAGCAGAGAATGTGAATAGACAGCGAGAACTAAAAGTAGCACACAAAATAAGTTCAATACAATACAGAATTGTCAAGGACATGCTTCAGTTTTTTCTAAACTTAAATAAAATAAATAGAAGATTGATGAATACATACATACTTGTACATGAACAAAATGAATGATAATGGGTTCAAATTTTGGCACAAGGCCAGCAAGTTCGGGAGGCGGAGATAAGTTGATTTTATCAACCCTAGTCCATAACTGGTACTTATTTTATTGATCCTAAAAGGATGAACAGCAAAGTAGACCCTAGTGGCATTTAAGCTCATATCAGAAAGATGGACAAAATGTTACTAAGCATTATGCCCGACACACTGATATTTCTGCCTTTAAAAGTGACCTGCAAGACTTCACAGGGAATCAAACCTGCACTTCTCAAATTCTGGCAGATCACTCTGAACCATTAAGCTAAGAGACCTCTTTTAATAATAACAATAATAATAATAATAATCTTTTCTACTCTAGGCACAAGGTCTGGAATTTTGGGGGAGGGGGCCAGTTGATTAGATTGACCCCAGAATGCAACTGGTACTTAATTTATCTACCCCAAAAGGATGAAAGGCAGTCGACCTCAGTGGAATTTGAAGTTGGAACATAGTGGCAGACAAAAAGCTGCTAAGCATTTCACCCAGTGTGCTAACGATTCTGCCAACTTGCCACCTAATAATATAAATATAATAATATAAATACTTGCCGCCTAATAATAATATAAATGAAATGTTAAATTTTAGTACATGACTTTTGGTCCACCCAGTATTTCTACTTGTAACTAATAGCTCACATGTGACAATAGTCTGAGGGGCAACATAATGTTGTAGAGATAAAAAGGCTTTTATTTTGGCAACCATATGAAATAAGGACAGTCATTCATGAAGTATGCATATATATATATTGCTGATGAATTAATGACAATTCAAACCTCAAGTATACCTGTGTGGCTGTGCTAGCTACAAAATAGAGCTCATTATTTTACAGGAAAAATTCACTAAAATCTTAAGTGTTTTTTTTGGGGGGTGGTGGTGGTGTGTCTGTTTTTAAAGTTTCCTTTCATGTCCTGAGAAAATTTATTTTATTTACCTTACGACTGTTGGTTTGGTACACAACTTGGTATTTAAGCAATGAGTCAGAAGATTCACAGAAGAGATTTTTTTTTGTTTTTATTTGATAGCTGCAAGATTTGTTTCATGAAAAAAATTATGATGCTAGTTACTGCTACCAATAATCACATACTCTTAAACATTTTCATTTGCCTACTCTGTAGAGGAATTGGTAAAAAAGATGATGAAAGCTAGTTTCATGACAAAGACAATACACCTGTTCATGTAGTTGTAATTGCTTTGTGAATGTGGTCAGTATGAGGTTCAAATTAAAACAATGATATAAAGTATGTTTGGATAAGTCACAATGTCTTATTTTATTTTACTTGTTGTGGTCATGCTGGGGCACCACCTTGAATTTTTAGTTGAATGAATTAACCCCCTGTACTTTCATCATCATCATCATTGTTTAACGTCCGCTTTCCATGCTAGCATGGGTTGGACGGTTCAACTGGGGTCTGGCAAGCCCGAAGGCTGCACCAGGCCAGTCAGATCTGGCAGTGTTTCTACAGCTGGATGCCCTTCCTAACGCCAACCACTCCGAGAGTGTAGTGGGTGATTTTATGTGCCACCGACACAGGTGCCAGACGAGGCTGGCAGACGGCCACGCTCGGATGGTGTTTTTTATGTGCCACCGACACAGGTGCCAGACGAGGCTGGCTGACGGCCACGCTCGGATGGTGTATTCTTATGTGTCACCGACACAGGTGCCAGACGGGGCTGGCGGACGGCCACGCTTGGATGGTGTATTCTTATGTGTCACCGACACAGGTGCCAGACGGGGCTGGCGGACGGCCACGCTCGGATGGTGTTTGTTACGTGCCCTCAGCACGGAGGCCAGTCGTTGCGGTACTGGCTACGATCACGTTCGGATGGTTTTCTTATGTGCCACCGGCACTGGTACCACAAGGATACAAATTCCATTGATGTTCATCTATTTTGATTTGGTTCGATTTGATTTGATTTGATTCGATTCGATTCGATTCTCACTTGCCTCAACAGGTCTTCACAAGTGTCACAAGAAAGAAGGTATGCACAGGTGGACTGACTACGTCCCAGGTAGGGGCCATGGATTATGGCTTCACTAGTCTTGCCGGGTCTTCTCACGCACAGCATACTTCCATAGGTCTCGGTCTCTAGTCATTTCCATGGTGAGACCTAACGTCCGAAGGTCGTGCTTCACCACTTCGTCCCAGGTTTTCCTGGGTCTACCTCTTCCACGGGTTCCCTCAACTGCTAGGGATTGGCACTTTCTCACACACCTATCTTCATCCATTCTCGCCACATGACCATACCAGCGCAATCGTCCCTCTTGCACACAACAACTGATGCTTCTTAGGTACAACATTTCTCTCAAGGTACTAACGCTCTGTCGAGTAAGTACACTGACATTACACATCCATCGGAGCATACTGGCTTCGTTCCTCACAAGCTTACGCATGTCCTCAGCAGTCACGGCCCATGTTTCACTGCCATATAGCATAGCTGTTCGTACACATGCATCATACAGTTTGCCTTTTACTCTGAGCGAGAGGCCTTTAGTCACCAGCAGAGGTAAGAGCTCCCTAAACTTTGCCCAGGCTATTCTTATTCTAGCAGTTACACTTTCAGCGCACCCGCCCCCACTACTGACTTGGTCACCTAGATAGCGGAAGCTATCAACTACTTCTAGTTTTTCCCCCCGGAAAGTGACGGAAGTTGTTTTCTGCAGATTTTCGGAGGTCAATGCTCCAGAGCATCTGCCACATACAAAAACTATCTTCCCAGTTAGCCTACCTTTGACATTGCTGCACCTCTTATGTGTCCATAGCTTACACTGGGTACATCTTATAGAGTTTCTACCTACACCTTTTCTACAGATCGAGCAGGGCCATCTTCCTGAGGATATTTGTGGATTTTCTAACTTTCTACTTATTAGTACTTTGGTTTTAGCTAGGTTGACTCTAAGGCCCCTCGATTCTAAACCCTCCTTCCACACCTGGAACTTCTCCTCCAGTTCTGATAGTGACTCAGCGATTAGAGCGAGGTCGTCAGCATAGAGGAGCTCCCAGGGGCAACCTGTCTTGAATTCCTCCACAATTGCCTGGAGGACTATGATAAATAGGAGGGGGCTGAGTACTGAACCCTGGTGGACCCCAACCTATACCTTGAATTCTTCTGTGTACATGCTGCCAACTCTAACCTTACTTACGGCATCTCTGTACATGGCTTGCACAGCCCTCACCAGCCATTCATCTATCCCTAGTTTCCTCATTGACCACCAGATGAGGGAACGGGGGACCCTATCAAAGGCTTTCTCCATGTCAACGAAAGCCAGGTACAGGGGCTTATCTTTGGCTAGGTATTTCTCCTGCAGCTGCCTTACCAGGAATATAGCATCAGTGGTGCTTTTCCCTGGGACAAACCCAAACTGCATCTCATCTAAACTAACTCTCTCTCTAATTAGTTGGGCTATGACCCTCTCCGTAACCTTCATTACCTGATCCAACAGCTTGATACCTCTGTAATTATTTGTATCCAGGGCATCACCTTTACCTTTGTAGCAGTTGACTAGTATGCTGCTACACCAGTCATTGGGTATGACTCCTTCGTGTATCACCTGGTTGACTATACGGGTGACTAGGTTATAGCCGACACTGCCAGATATTTTGAGCATCTCTGCAGTAATTCCTGATGGGCCTGGGGCTATATATATATATATTATATATATATATATATATATATATATAAAAATAAATAAAAGCCTGGAACTTATTCTATCGGTTTGTTTTGGTGGACTGCTAAGTTACAGGAACATAAACACACAAACGTAGGTTGTCAAGCAGCAGTGGGGGACAAACACATGCCCTCACACAAGAGAGGCTTCTTTTAGTTTCTGTTTATCAAATGCACTTGGTAGGCTTTGGTCAGCTTGAGGCTATAGAAGACCATTGCCTGATGTGCCAAGCAGTGGGACTGAACCTGGAACCATATGCTTGGGAAACAAACTTCTTACCATATGGCCGTGCCTGCACCTATATGTTAAGGTAAAAATTACCTGGAGTATATTGGTGGTGTTCTACTCTGGTTGACTAATGCTTTGTCAATGAAATTAGTAGATGGTAACTGTATAGAAGACTGTTATATAAACACGTTATGTCGTAATGTTTATGTCTGCTATAAAAGCATATCTTTAATCTCTGTGTGTGTAATAAGGTTCAACTTTTAAAATAAAAGATATTTGGAGTAAATTGGTATTTATGCATATATTTTTTTTTTCTAGGCTCCTGATTCAGTGTTTGTGAAAGAAATTGAAGTAAGTGATCCACCTGCACTTAGTCCATTGGTCAGTAAACTGATTGGCTGCCTTCATCATTTAGAACAGGTAAGTTTTATTCCTTATCTTGTGTATTTCTGACTACGCACACACACACACACACACACACACACACACATTCAGCGACTATGAGTTTACTGGACTTTCTTACTCTAGGTATCATCATCTTCCATACTAGCATGGGTTGGCTAGGACTGTTATGCAACACCTTGCCATTTCTCTCATCTCTTCTCTGAGGCTCTTTCTGAATTTCTCAAGTCATTCTTGGTCTTCCATTTACTGATGGTATAAATCAACCAAACTTTCTGTGTTGGTAACAGATGAGACTTGCTTGATGCTCCCTTTTCTTTAACAGCTGATTGATGTTTTTATCCTTCCTTTTCTTTCCTACTTAAATCTCATCTTTGTATATTATTTTATTTAGAAAATCAGTTATTGTCCCATGTCAAGAAAAAGCTACTTTTTTTTTTTAGCAAGAGCTAACTACATCTTTTAAATACCATTCAGTATTAGAAATAATTTTAATTAATCAAGTCAATTCATCTGGTTTTCTTTATATACCTGTTATAGAATTCAATGTTTTTGCAATGAATTTTTTTGAAAATAATCTTCACAAATATTGAAGTCCTGCTAGAGGTGTATACATTACAGTCCATTGCTGATACTACAAGACATGGAAACAACACATTGTATTTGTTTTTGTTTTTTTGTTTCTATTATTTGAATAATTGTTAAATTCTTGTCCTGTTTTTAGTTTCAGGTTAAAGTTCATGATCTTCCAGGTGGTGTGACAGGCACTGGGAGAGGTTCAAATGCTCTTAAGTTTTTCAACACACACCAGTTGAAGGTAAATACTTCCTCTTGGGCTTTGTAACATTACAATTTACTCTGAGCTCTGCTTACGGACAGTGATGTCGATATTTGTAGTTGGCTGCAACCCATGACATCAACATCCAATGATTTTCAGCATTGTTCCTACTTTTCAAATGTAGCTCCTGGAAGACTTGCCTAAGGTTCCAGGTTGTGGAGTCAACTCCAGAACCATATGATTGTGGATCTGTTAACAGAAATATGATGCTCTGGTTGTTTAGTTAAGATACCATACTACCAACAATTTAGTTATTTCAAATCTCACTCTAGCTTTTGCACTGTATCAGAGAGGTTTGTTTTCTTCTGTTTATGTTCAGTTAAGATACTAAAACAGCAGCTTAAGGTGACTACTGAAAAGACATACAGCTCTACTTTAATTGTATTGAGCAATAAGAGCGGTACTTGGCGTTTAAAAAAGGAAAATAGAAACTCCTCCCTGAGCTAATTTATACTAAAGTATTTATATAATTTAGTAATTATTACTAAAGTGTAAACTGAATTCTGCTAATGCCAGTGTGAAAAATGATTGTAAAATATTTTTAACCTATTAGCATTACATCTACCTCTAATATCCTTGTTTTATATTTAAATCAGCCAGATTTAGCCTCTCACAAGTACCTTACTGTGTCATTTCTAAAAGTAGACAATCTCATCATTGAAACTTTGAAGCTACAATATAAGACATAATTAATCCCAAACCATAATTAATCAAAAATGTGACAGAGTAATCTGAATGCTAAAGGGTTAAACAAATAAACAAAAACTTACATGTTGATATATTGCAAAAATAAGTTCCATGTTGATCTATTATATTTTTCTTTTAAATTTTCAGTGCCATTTGCAACGACACCCGGAGTGTTCTAATCTAAAACAGTGGAAAGGAGGACCTGTCAAGATTGACCCATTAGCTTTAGTTCAAGCTATTGAGCGATATTTAGTCATGAGAGGATATGGAAGAATACAGTTGGTAAGAATCTGTTGCTTCTGCCTTGCGAATATCACCTTGTTGTTAACCTTAAGACAGCCCTGATTGAGCAGATGTATGGCTGAAGGCGTTCTAGCCGTAACAATTCCTTCATTTTTTCAGCCCTCGTTTATCTAGGACCATACTATCAAATGTGTCCTTTTCTTTCTCAAGACGATTACGTGTTATAAAGGAAATTACAGTACTATATTTAAGAGGTTGAAATGGCAGCACAGCAGTTTCCTTGGCTGCAGTATTTATGGTGTAATTGCCAATGGTATATAATACCAGTCAACAGAGAGGTTGTGAGAAGAAAGCTCTTCTGGAAATGTGTAACTAATAATGCTAAATGCAGAGATAGCTTTAGGGCTAGTTAGCAGTACTTAGGTTTGATTTACGACTGGACTGGGGTAGGAATTGTCTGTTACCAGTAGTATGAGGTTCAACATCTGAAAGTCATTTTTCAAAACTTTGTTCCATGTCTTCCTAGGTCTTCCACTTCCACCAGTTCCCTTCACATTTAGAGATCAACACTTATTTATGCAGCTGTTTTCATCCATATGCATCAATGACCATATCAGCACAGTCTTATCTCTTGCACATTACGTCTGATGCCTCTTATACCCAATTTTTCTCTCAACATATTTACACTTTGTCATATATGCACACTGACATTATCAACTGGGCATTGGAGGAAATCTACCTCTGTGTGTTCTCAGTGTTTATTATTCCTGCATATCTACTACCTTCCTGTGATTCCACTGCACCTCTTTGGTGTCCATAGCTTGCACTGGCTACACTGTATGGAGTTTCTACCTACATCTTTTCTACATATCAAGCAGGGCCATCTCCCTGAAGGGATTTGTGATTTGTCTGTTTTATTACTAACCAGGACTTTGGTCTTTGCTTTCTGACCTTGCTTCCACATTCGAACTTCTTTGATTCAACTATACATTCAGCATAAGAACAAGATCATCAGTGCTCTCATGAACAAACCAGTTTTAAATCCCTCTGTTATAGCCTGGAGGGCTATGATAACAAAAGGAAGTTGAGAGCCAAACCTTGGTAAAACTGCATGTTAAATTCATTGCTGACTTGCACCTTACAGGCAGCATCCCTGTACATGGCTTGAATGGCTCTCACCAGCCATTCATCTCCCCTTAGCATCTGCAGTGATTACCAGAATGGAAAGGAGGGATCCTATGAAAGACTTACTCCATATCAACAAAAGCCAATGTACAGCAGTTTATTTCTGGCTAAATGTTTCTCCTGCAGCTGCCTTACTAGGAAGATGGTATCAATTGTGCTTTGCACAAAACCAAACTGCTTCTCATCTAGGTTAACTCTCTCCCTAATCTGTTAAGCTATGACCTTTACTGTAACTTTCGTGACCTGATCCAGCCATTGTTTCATTTCACTCACACAGCAGGTATATTTTTTGTTATACCATTTGTCTATTTTTATGTAATTTAGGAGGGTGGAGATGATGGCAGTGATGAAGACAACTCTGATGATGATGATGTTGATACCATGGTAATTATTATTATTCAGTAATATTACTTTTATTGTGCTTTCACTGCACTATTGAGTGCAGCTCTGTGTGCCTTGGGTATCTGCTGTGGCTTGTTTTGGTGCTTTTATTTTCAGTGTATTGAAAGTCCTTTGCAGTGAAAATAACAGCATTAAAATTTTATTTATTATTATTTTCTTCTATTATTGTTGTTGCTGTAGCAACATATTGAATGGTTATTGCAGAGAGTAAATATTTCAAGGCATGCACCCACTATACATATTCTTCTGTCAGTAAATAGTTGGCATTAGTCCAGACAGATATCTACTTCGATATTATACAGACATATGAAAAAGAAGTTGGTCTACAGAAATCAGATGGCACAGATTCAAAGAATAGCAAATTTTCAACAAACCATGTCTGGGATTCAATTCAGATTTAATTGCTGTAGCACTTTCACCTACCTCTCCTATTTTCACAGCAGGTCTTCTTACACCTGAATGCACTCAGACATGTTAAATATGACTTTCCATACTGCTTCACGCATCACCCTACTTTTTTCAAATGGAGTATTCATGTATCTGCTCTGCAGCAAGACACCCGTTCCTGTTCCTCTATACCCCTAATCTCTCAACTGTCACAAATCCACCCACACTACTACTCCCTTCTCCCAGTTGAGTGGCATTTTGTCTTGCAATTCACTCGGTTACCCTGTCAGTGCTGGTGCCACATATAAAGCATGGTGTTGGTGCTATGTAAAAAGCACCCTTTACACTCTGTAAAATAGTTGGCATTAGGAAGGGTGTCCAGCTATAGAAACCATGTTAAAACCAGCTCTTATTAAACCTCCAGTCCATGCCAGCATGGAAAGCAGACATTAAACGATGATTATATATATATATTGCTGTAGCAAACTGTACTTTGAGCCCATGCTTTACCTAATAAAAATTAAATTGCTCCCTTTTCAACATCTCTTATTTCAGGAGCTATTCATTTGCCACTATCTAATATATACTTTTACTTCATGGTGTCAATGTCAGTTCTGAAGACAACTGCTTTTACTCTACATTGAAATATTTCCTCAACTAAGTTTGTTTTCCCTCATAATTCAAATGTTTCTACCAAAGCTACATTTATTGTTATGCAGCTTGAAAATACCTTCTTAAAACTTGCAACTCTTTCTCAGAAATGTTTCATAATGTATGAGATTTATCACCCCTCCACATGTAATATTTTCAATAAATCGTTTTCTACCTTATAAAAAAAAATATACCAGATTCACATTTTAATGTAACAGTTCATTTAAATGTTATTAATGTTATGTTTTAGGCTGCCGTATTCATCAACCAAGTAACTGCTCGTCATAAATTAGAATTTTTGATTGGTGATCACTTATTACCTTACAATATGACTGTGTATCAAGCAGTGAAACAATTCAGTCTGCCGACAGAAAAGGAAGGAAGTGAAACTGACACAGATTCAGAAAACCCATTTGGCAATGCAGGAATCTGGGTTCAAACTCACACAATATGGTTAGTAAAATTCCACCAACCAATACATTTGACATACCTGCCAACAAATACATCAACAGTTAATGTTCTGTCATCAGAATTGTGCTGCAGTTTCTCTATTTTTAAGTGTAAAAGTATAATAGATATGCGTAATTTTCTAATTAGTGGTCTAAGGTGAATTGTGTCTAATTGCTCATCCCAATCAATCTGATTTGACAATTGCTCAGATTAACATCATTATCTTTTCTTTTGCTGCCTTTGGTGCAATTCACTCTGTTGTAAACAGACTTCTGCTCCTTTTTTTACCAATTCTTTTTGAACACAGATGTGTGTAGGAGGACAACAGCTGCATAATTCTTATTAATTTATAACGGCTTATAAAAGTAATGGCCACTACCTCTGAAAGTTGATCCCTTTTATATCTATTTCTTTACTACCCACAAGGGGCTAAACACAGAGAGGAGAAACAAGCACAGACAAATGGATTAAGTCGATTATATCGACCCCAGTGCGTAACTGGTACTTATTTAATCGACCCCGAATGGATGAAAGGCAAAGTCGACCTCGGCGGAATTTGAGCACAGAACGTAACGGCAGACGAAATACCACTAAGCGTTTCGCCCGGCTTGCTAACGTTTCTGCCATCATAACTTTCACTACTTTGGGACTGCTCCATAAAGTAATGGCCACTTCACCTCCACATATCTGACATGAACTGCAACAATTGCCACCAATATTATGGCTCTTGATTTGATATTTAACTATGGAATAAAATAAAAAAATTCTTTTAAACCTTTCTTGTAATCTGGATGGTTACTGGTCAACAAGAGACATAAACAACATTATTTGAAATAAGGTTGTTGGTTAAATTCTGAAATTTTAGCTGTTCCATTAGTTAATTCAAGAGCTGTATGTTGGAAACATTATAGTATATGGCAAACCTGAACTAAATATATTTCATGTCGATGCCACTTCACAATAGGACTAGTTTCAGTCTGTTTCAACTTTTACATTATTTGTTTTTCCTACTTCTGATGAAAATTAATTCCAGCTGTATTACACTTAACTTTTTTATTCCTGAATAAATCTAATGTCATAGAATTTTACTTGCTTTAGGTATCGGCCTGCTTCTGAACAAGAAGATGCTGTTGCTGCCACAAGTCCAAAGAAAACTAGAGCCGAGACGAAAAGCTGTAAATCGTCTGGAAGAAGTCGACGGGGTGATGAGCTGTGGAATGGTAAAATTGTCACATTATTTTCATAACTTTTTACTTCAGGAGAAACTTTTATTTACATATTGCTCTGTATCTTTGTGCATCAGTTGCTTTCACATTAATGTCCCTATTAAAATTTATCTACCTGATTAATGGAAATCTGCTGTTGCAGGTAATGATGATGGGACAGATCAAAGGTGCTTTTTATAACAAACTGTCAACTTGTAGCATGAAAAATGTTAGAGAGTGATAAGAAGGAAGATAAGTTATCTCTGTATTTTGAAACTTCGAATAGAAATTAGATTTTATTAAAATGTTAGATTCCACATAAAAAGCACTAGTGGTGGTGTCACGTAAAAAGCACCCAGTACACACTGTAAAGTGGTTGGCATTAGGAAGGGCATCCAGTTGTAGAAACCATGCCAAAACAGATGGGGGAGCCTGATGCTGCCCCTGACCTTGCCAATTCCTGTCAAGCTCTCCAACCCATTCCAGTATGGAAAACACTTTTGATAATGATGTTTCTAAGTCTCAGACTTCTAATTTTCTTTTTTTTTTTTTTTCTTTTATACTAGTGTCTAAATGTTTTATTGATGAATTTTTTTTCCTTCATTTATTTATCCGTCTTCAAAATCGATGGCTTTCTAGTTTCATAATTATTTATGAATTGAAATTGAATTACATTGAAATGTGTATTTTCTTTTGTTTTACAAGTGGATCTTAAAAACCTGAAATTTCCATAAATTTTGTTTTGTGAAATAAATCTAGAATTGAGTCATTCTTCCTTTTGTGAACTGAATGCAATTTTGTAATGGTTGTTTTCATTCCAGATGGTCTTTGTCCCAAGATAGTGCCTGCTTTGAATGCATACCTCACTGACAAGTTACCTGCCTTTGTTACTGTACAAGATCTTTCTTTAGATGTAATTACACTGCTGAGAGTGCTCCATGCCTTCAATAGATACTGGTCAACCATGTATGAAGTAAGTTAATCACCAATTGTTTCATTTTGGCTATATACATAATCCTCCCCTACACACACACACACACACACACACACACATATCACACCTTTAGTTAGAGACTATAGTGTGAAGCTCTAGCTTCATTACTCTTTTACTTGTTTCAGTCATTTGACTGCGGCCATGCTGGAGCACTGCCTTTAATCGAGCAAATCGACCCCAGGACTTATTCTTTTGTAAGCCCAGTACTTAATCTATCGGTCTCTTTTGCTGAACTGCTAAGTAACGGGGACATAAACACACCAGCATCGGTTGTCAAGCAATGCTAGGAGGACAAACACGCATATATATATATATATATATATATATATATACACGACGGGCTTCTTCCAGTTTCCGTCTGCCAAATCCACTCACAAGGCTTTGGTCGGCCCGAGGCTATAGAAGACACTCGC
This sequence comes from Octopus sinensis, assembly GCF_006345805.1. NCBI lineage: Eukaryota > Metazoa > Mollusca > Cephalopoda > Octopoda > Octopodidae > Octopus > Octopus sinensis. The sequence goes on from NC_043020.1 coordinate 15,049,494, forward strand.
CCAAGGTGCCACGCAGTGGGACTGAACCCGGAACCATGTGGTTGGTAAACAAGCTACTTACCACACAGCCACTCCTGCGTCATAGTTTAATAATTACTAGTTATATTTGTATTAGCATATGACAGCGAGCTGGTAGAATTCTTAGTATGCAAAATGCTTAGTGGAATTTCATTTGTGTTTACATTCTAAATTCAAATGCTGCCAGAGTTGACTTTTACCTTCCATCCTTTCAGTGTTGATAAAATAAGTACCTTTTGAGCACATGTCGGTGTAAGATTTAGTTCCTCTCTCGAAATTGCTAGCCTTGTGCTAAAACTTGAAACCAGTATTAGTGTTAGCATAATGTAAGATGTAGTATTATGATTATATCTTGTTTCTACTGAGGGATAAAATAAATACTCCTGTCGTTTACATTCATCCTCCTCCCTCTACAAACACGCTGATGTTACTAGTAAAAGTTAAGTGTTATACAATCAACTATTAGAAAAGAAACTGATATAAAAATACATGAAGACAAAGCTTATTTCTATGTCAATATAAGTTAAAATGGTGTTTGTCAACTTATACAATTGAACTATTTTTATTGTTAAATGATCATCATTGATTAATTTAAATGGTAATGACATTCATCGAACAGCAAGCTGATTATTTTAAAAAGATGCAAGAGAATTGTTGTTTGATTGGTAATTAAACGGCTAGCACTGGTGATGGTGCCACATAAAAAGCATGCAGTACACTCTGTAAAGTGGTTAGCATCAGGAAGAGCATCCAGCTTTAGAAACCTAGCCAAATCAGACTATAGAACCTGGTGTAGCCCTGGCCTTGCCAGTTTGTCAAGCTTTGCAACCCATGCTTGCATGGAAAATAGATGTTAAATGATGATGATGATAATGATGCTCTGCAAAATCTGAAACAGTTATTTGCATATTTATTCTTACTGTGTCCAGGCTGCAGATGCAAAATATTCTGCTCACTAATGTACAACATAGCACAAATTCTCCTTTTAACAACGAAAGGATTTTGGGACCTTTGAGCTCGAACAAAACAGCTAGCTTTGTTCATTCTTTCAGTGGACAATTTGTTTGATGATTATGGAAGGCAGACATCAAATGATTGTAAATGGCTATAAGGTTTAAAATTTAGTAAATGAGTTGCTGGTGGCACCGATCGTGGCCGTTATCAGCCTCGCCTGGCCTCTGTGACGGTGGCATGTAAAAAGCACCATCTGATCATGGCCGTTTGCCAGCCTCGTCTGGCACCTTTGCCGGTGGCATGTAAAAAGCACCCACTACACTCGTGGAGTGGTTGGCGTTAGGAAGGGCATCCAGAAACATTGCCAGATCAGACTGGGCCTGGTGCACCTTCTGGCTTCCCAGACCCCAGTTGAACTGTCCAACCCGTGCCAGCATGGAAAGCGGATGCTAAACGATGATGATGAAAGTATATTTTACTGTAATCTCAGTTTGAAGAAAGAAAAGCAGGAGGGGTCTCAGTTGGTATGCTATTTATGATATATACATCTAGAAAAAATAGTGTCATGGGAATGAAAGATCTCCAAAAATCTTAAATGGAATTCAAAACATTGGTCATCACTGATATGCTGTATTTTATCTTCTCATTAAAAACTGGAATTTTTTTTTATTTTTCTATTTAAAAAATTTTTTTTGCTGTATTAAATGCATTTTTATATTTATCTTTATCTTCAGGAGTCTTCCCAACTATCTCCAATCCTTTCTCCAACTGAATTCATTAGTTCAAAACTCACTGCCAAAGCTAACAGACAGTTACAGGATCCATTAGTCATAATGACTGGTAATCTTCCTGTTTGGTTGGCTGAAATAGCTGCAGCAGCGTAAGTTGAAGTTTGTGTATTTTTACCTCATAAATTATTTTAGAGATTAAAAAATATTGGATAAGAATATGAAGACGGTCTCTTTTCGTTTGTATACAAAAATACTAATAAAAATCAAAAATCGTTGAAAGCAATGCACTACACTATGTAATAGTAGTGATTATTTTCTTCTATTGTAAAGCCCAGTTGCATGGATGTTTCCTTTGATAATAAATATGTTGCTTGTGCGAGTTTTGAATTGATTGCAGTTAATTCCTGATGCTAGCAGAACAGTTAAAATTTCAAATGAATAAAAAAAAAATGTTAAAGAGAAAATATGAATAAAGATAGATTTAAATGTAGATGAAAACTTTTTATATAGCAACATAGTGGAAGTATGTGAGCATAATTGGAAACTAATGGGGATAATAATAATGATAATGAAATTATTGTGTACAGTGCTCAGGTGCACCACAACTTGTCAAAAAGTGCGTATAAAGCATATGCAGTAATGTATAAATGTCTGGAAAGCGAACAATGTATGAGTCAGATACATGCTTGCGTGTGTATGGAGGGGAGAAAATCAGGTGTAGTGTTGGGGAATCTCAGGAAGCATGGAAGTTTTGAAAGATGCAGTGCGCCGACAACTAACAACTGATGCTGGCAGTTTGTTCCATGCTTCAGCAACTCTCAGCGTGAAAAAAATGTTTCTGAAAGTCATGGGAGCTGTGCTGTTTTCTGACTTTGTAAACATGTCCACGGGTGTTAGACAGATGGAGTTTAAAAAGGTGCTCAGAGTTATTGTTAGTAAGATGGTTAATAATTTTATGGGTGTCTGCCAAGTCAGCTGCCAGACGTCGGAGTTTCAATGATAGATAAATAGAAGCTAGGAATAAACCAGTATGTATTTGTGGTGGAACTGTCAACCATGTCTGTCTGTCTGCAGTAAGTGAAGACTTACTAGAAATCTAAACAACTCTTTCTGAAAGATATTAACAGCTGCTGAGTATTTCTGATGTTGTTATAAGGTTACACTTACAATTTCCAAAAGAAACAGTTCTTTTAGATTTTCAAGTGAAGCAGGGGCTCCTTTGAAGGTTAATTTGTATTTTATGTGGTTTACTTTTCAAAGCTTTGTTTTAAATCCTCTATAAGAGTAAAGACCCTGTTCTGTCATGAATGACCATTGGTTTGCACCTTCAAAGTTCCCCTCCAAGGCAAAAGTCTGGGCAAAGTTGTTTATGGAAGACCAGCAGTCACCCATGCATACCAGCCTCCCCACTCCAAGTTACCAAGGTTGTCCAAGGAGAAGGCAAAGGCTGATACAGCTTAGCACCAGTGATGTTGTGATCATTTCTACAGCTGAGCGAACTAGAGCACCGGGAAATAGTGTCTTGCTCAAGAATGTAATACATAGTCCAGTTCAGGAATTGAACTCACTATTTCATGACTGTGAGCCTGACTCTGTAACCACTGAGCCATGCACTTCGGGAATTTGGCCTATGATTGTAAGGTCCTAGTGTTGCATTGTGTTCTTGAGCAAGACACTATATGTTGCTCCAGTCAATCCAGCTGGTAAAAATGAGTAGTATCTGTATTGCAATGTGCCAGACTTGTCACATTCTGCATCACACTGAATTTCCCTGAGAACTAGGTTAAAGTTATGTATGTCTGTGGAGTTCTCGGCTACTTGCATGTTAATTTTATGAGCAGGCTGTTCTAATGATCAGCTCAACTGGAACACTTGTTCTTGTAACTGACGGAGTGCCAACTATAGTCAAGATTAATTGCAATAGTTGCAATAAAGACTTAACCTTATTTTAATACATGTGAATAATTCTGACTGGTTTTGGGATTAACTTTCAAACTTTGTAGCAGTTTTGTTTCATTATTTTTTCATTTATATTTGATTAATTTTTCTTTTTCTTTTTTTTTTTTAGACCATTCCTTTTTCCCTTTGATACTCGCCAAATGCTTTTCTATGCTACATCATTTGATCGTGACCGAGCAATGATGAGGTTACAAGATAACAATACTGATTCTACAACAACAGACACAACTGACCGAGTTGCTCCCCGACTGGAACGGAAAAGGGTCAGTTTCTGAATTTTCCACCTTTATGATTTTATGTTTCTCTATAATTTTGAACAAAAATTTCATCTTTGAATAAACTTCCCCATTATTCTGTTGGCCACCATAGATATGCTGTAACTTGATGTCACCTGCCTCTGAGACACTTGAATTTTTCTCTCTGACTCATTAGCCTTCACATTTGGAGTCATTTTTCATTTTCTAACTTCTGAACTAAATTGGAATCCTATTTTAAGAGAAATTTTGATTAGTTAACCTTTTCGTTACTGTATTTATTTTGAGATGCTCTGTGTTTCTTTCAATAACTTCAAATATAACAAAGAATTTAGTAAAATAACTTAGTTATCATTCAGCTAATGTTAGGAACATAAATTGTGACTAAGGTTTGGTGGAAAATTTTAATTCAAAACTTATGAAAACAAGACTTTTGTACTCAGAGCCAGAGCCGGTTTCAGCCGGGTTGGTAACAAAAGGGTTCCAGTCTCTCTTGTTATTTCCGTTCTTCAATGTTTTTTCTTTCTTTTGTTACTAACAGCGTACAGTCAGTCGAGTGGATATCTTAAAACAAGCAGAGAAACTCATGGATGAGCTGGCTTCCACAAAAGGATTATTGGAAATACAGTATGAGAATGAAGTAAATATTGTGTTTTTTTTAAGCTTTTTTCTTTGTAAATAACCAGAGGTATTGAAGTTGAGGTTTTATAATATCTTCTTTAATTCCAGGTTGGTACAGGATTGGGACCCACATTAGAATTCTATGCATTAATTTCTAAAGAAGTACAAAGAGCAGATCTTGATATGTGGCGAGGCGACATTGTGAAACAGATGGATTTTTCTGGTAAGTTCAAAGTAAAAGAACTTTAGTTCATGTTATAGTTTTATTGGAATCATTGGCTAAATTGGTTGGTTTTATATTCCAACAATATTGCAATGGACTCTCTTTGTAATTATTCACTCTGTCATTTTTCTGTCACAATGTTTTTTTCCGTTTTGAAGGTAGTAGAGTATGGTTTGAAATATTTGGCTACTAATTTTGCTGGTTGATCAGTTATGTATAAGCGTCATCATTATCTCCTGATTTTGTCATCACATCACATCAATATCTTTTCTCCAGTCACAACTGTATAATTTTTTCCACCTTAAATCAATCATCAAAAACCCCTGACTTAAAAGTAACATCTGCTAAATCTGTTGTCTTCTTTCTTACAATCAGCTACTGACAACACTAAATACAGTCAACCATCACATACACAGAAGAGAAAAATACTCGGAGCTCTTTACAACAATTCTATAACATTTACAGTACACATACAAATCAGTAAAGAAAATAAAATGATGTACATTCAGTGGTATTACATTTAGCTACTCAAGGAGACCTGCCCACCACAACAGAATTGAGATCCTAAAGTCAAAGTACCACATAAAAAGCATGGGTGCTGATGCCATGTAAAGAGACACTGGTGTTTGTGCCATGTAAAAAGGACTGGCACTGGTACTCTTACTCTTTTACTTGTTTCAGTCATTTGACTGCGGCCATGCTGGAGCACCGCCTTTAGTCGAGCAAATCGACCCCGAGACTTATTCTTTGTAAGCCCAGTACTTATTCTATCGGTCTCTTTTGCCGAACCGCTAAGTGACGGGGACGTAAACACACCAGCATCGGTTGTCAAGCAATGCTAGGGGGACAAACACACACACACACACACACATATACACACGACAGGCTTCTTTCAGTTTCCGTCTACCAAACCCACTCACAAGGCATTGGTCGGCCTGGGGCTATAGCAGAAGACACTTGCCCAAGATGCCACGCATCTTAGGAAAAAAAAAAAAGCACCCAGTACATTCTGTAAAGTGGTTGTTGTTTGGAAGGGCATCCAGTTGCAGAAACCAAACCAGAACAGACTATGGAACCTGGTGTGGCCCCTGTCTTGTCAGTTAAATGCTGATGAAAAAATATCTCCTCTAGTGTACATATGTAAGATTCATCATGTGTTATTCTAGTATTGGCTGGGTTCTTAATCTCGCTGCAACAAAGAACTCAAAATTATACATTGGACATCATCCCAGGCATTGCACAGATCATGTCTAGAGACTACAAAGAAACCAAAATAGTCAAAATGGAAAGCATCTGAATATGCATGGAGCATAGTTTGTTGCTCCGCCTTCACAGCAGTTGCCGGTGTGTGGACTCCCAAACATTGTAACATTTCTTGAACACTGTCCCACCAGTTCAATCAACTACATGCAATTTGGTCATTTGCTTGGTAGAAGTACTGTGTGTGTGTGTTTCTGTATAAGAGATGATACAGAAAAAATAATGGTCAGGTTATGAACTTAATAAGATGCAGTGGACTCTTAGTTGAGTGTCTGAATAACATCCTATAGTATCATTTGAGGAAAAAGAATTGCTTTTTTGAAATTACACACTCACTTACACATATGCATACATATAAATAATTTATAAAACAAAATGAAATGAACAGGTTTTAATTACAAATCACCCCCAATTGTTTCTGTGCATTGATAACAGCTATTAGTTGCTGAGTTTTCTATATCATACTATTTGCATAAAATATATAAATAATTACATAAATATGATCTGGCAGCAGTTGTGTACCAGCACATCATCAGTTGAATGGCTGTAATATTACTGTTGTAGATGCCGGCCTCGCCTTACTGGCACTTGTGCCCCGTGCTAGTAGGATGCTAAGAGCACCATCTGAGCGTGATCGTTGCCAGAGCAGCTAACTGGCTTCTGTGCTGGTGGCATGTAGGAGGCACCATTCGAGCGGGATCGTTACCAGCATCGCCTTACTGGCACCTGTGCCATTGGCATGTGTAAAAAATTCGAGCGAGGTCGTTGCTTGTACCGCCTGACTGGCCCAAAAATTCGAGCACGGTCGTTGCCAGTACGCCTGACTGGCCCCTGTGCCGGTGGCACGTAAAAGCACCCACTACACTCTCGGAGTGTTTGGCGTTAGGAAGAGCATCCAGCTGTAGAAACTCTGCCAGATCAAGACTGGAGCTTGGTGCAGCCATCTGGTTCGCTAGCCCACAGTCAAACTGTCCAACCCATGCTAGCATGGAAAGCAGACGTTAAATGACGATAATGATGATGATATATATACATAGAACTGTAGATACACTCTAATTGTTGAACTTACTACTTAACTCCAATAAGTTGTTTCGATTAGGGCCAACTTAATTTTACTCTCCTTGGTGATCTGGTAGAATTGAATACCTTATCTAATGATTTTAGTTTATTTACAGTTCTATAGATAAATGAGGTCGAAGGAAGGATTAACTTGATTTGTTTTTTTTTTTTTTGTTTTTTTTTTAATCAGGTTCAGGAAGTGATGTTGAGTATATTACATCTCCTTGTGGTTTGTTTCCTTCTCCACTTGCTCGTAACACCAAAGCTGCTGTTGTCAACAAAATCAAAGCCAAATTTAAATTCTTTGGAAAATTCTTAGCTAAAGCATTGATGGATTCAAGAATGGTAAGTGTCTATAGACTTTGAAGCCTTCCCGGGGAAAATGAGGTTGGGCATTCATCTTCTGAACATTGTCAGACACGAAAGAGATGCCAGAGGGTTGCAATTCAGGGATGAAAGAGTTGTGGAAATGAAGAGTTTGGTGATGTAGCTGGAACTTATTGTCCTTGGTTATGACATTTGGTGTTTGGTAGAATAGACACCAGTCACAAAACTTAGAGAGAGAGAAAATGTTATGCACCCAATGACAGTTGACTAATCCTTTCGTTACCGTATTTATTTTGAGCTGCTCTGTGTTTCTTTCAATTATTTTAAATATAACAAAGAATTTAGTAAAATAACTTAGTTATCATTCAGCTAGTGTTAGGAACATAAATTGTGACTAAGGTTTGGTGGAAGATTTTGATTAAAACTTATGAAATCAAGACATTTGTATTACAGAGCCGGTTTCAGCCGGGTTGGTAACGAAAGGGCTAAAGTCCTTTTATTAGTTCTCCAGTTTAGCCCATGTGTTAATAAGGGGTTTGTTGTTATAGCAACTTTAACCCTTTAGCATTCAGATTATAAATTCAAATGTAGTGCTTTTTCATTTTCATTACTTTTAATTATGCATTATCTTGTAATTTCAAGATTCTGATGATGTGATCATATATTTTTAGAATGATATTGAAGTGTAGGTGTGATAGGCGGTGCCCCAGCATGGCCACAGCTCGTGAGCTGAAACTAGATAAAATAAAATAAAATAAAAATAGGCTGGATATGACTGGTTTGAACATATTTGGGCCAGATATGGCTGGTTTAAACGCTAAAGGGTTAATGACATTGATTTACCTATCTCCTTTGTTTAGTAGGTTTCATTCAGTTAAGTGTAATCTGGTTTCAATATGGGATCTTTCTGTGGCAGTTGTAGAAGCTGTACCTCCCTTGATATTATTTGCAGTGTATGTCAGTCTCAGAGTTTATATTGAAATACTCTAATAAAGAGAGGGGGAAAATCACATGGAAGATGAATAGATTCAAAAGTGAGATATTTTTTCAAAGAACTATGAAGCGAAGTAGGAAGAAACTGAATTAAAGAATGGCTAAATTGAATCCTGAGTGAACTCTTCCAGATCCTTCTGTCACGATAATCTCCCATTCACCTACTTGGGCACGTTACCTCAAGGGTATATCATCTCTTTCTTGTACTACTCCATCCACTCCCACCCATATCACAGGATAGACCTATTCTTACTCAACCCACCCCAATGTCCTTTTTACTCTCTGACTTGGACTCTCTAATCCCTAATGCTACTCTTTCTCTTTCCCTACGCTAATACTATCCAAGTTTTTCCACTAACACCTTTTCTTGTGAAAGGTAGGAGAGTCCAGTTTGCTGGACATTGTTGTAGAGCTGAAAACGAAGCAATTTCTACTCTTCTCCTCTGGAAGCCATCTACTCGCGATACCAGAGGGCGCACACTCTCCTTCCCTGATGTAATCTCCAGGGATACAGGCATCCAGCAACAGGACCTCCGTAATGCTATGATGGACCATGAAGTCTGGCATAGCATAGTAAATTCCATTGTCTCAACCATGGTCGAACAATGATGATGAACACCTTCAACATTCAACAATAAACCTGTTTTTACCAATGTATTTTATCTGTTCTAAAGTCACTACCATCCTCTTTTTCTCCATCTCTGACAGGAATTGTCTTTAATCTTTAATCTTGCAAGTCATAAGACAATCTTACTGATGCTGTTGCCTCAGATAAAAAAAAACAAAAAAACACCCAGTACACTGTAAAGTGGTTGTTGTTGTGGGGGGGGCATCCAGTTGCAGAAACCATGTCGACAATGAGACATTTTTGGAGCAAGACAGCATCCACTGACTCATTGTATCCTATGAAACTGTCAGTGTGGAAAGTGGATGTAAAATGATGAAAGCAATTGATGGAAATACTGAGCTTGTTAGTTGGCTCATTAACAAGTCCTTTACAACCCTGAGTATAAAAAGGAAAATCAATCAACAGAAACCTTACCGAGTTAAAACCAGATGGAATAAATGGTTTGTGCTATCCTGCATCTTTTAGAAGGACTTGGTGATACAAACAGGATTTAGGTGTTGTACCAAGATAAATTGAATACTGACAATGAAACCCATTTCCTTCTTTGAGTCATTTCCAAAAGAAAGATAAATTTAAAATTTAAAATCTCTATTTGCTGTTATTGTTGAAGTTTCTTATATTTTGATATTTTGAAACAGTAACCTGAATTATGTTAGTAAATTTTCCAAACTTTCTTTTTATAGATTGATGTGCCAATAAGTCTGGTATTTTTCAAGTGGATCTTAGGCCAAGAGCACAGTCTCACATCCAAAGACATACAGCATATTGATCCTGTTGTTGCTAGGTCCTTTTATGAACTCGAAGATATTCTCAGGCAGAAAAAAAGAATAGAAGCGGACCAGTCTCATGTAAGTATCTGAAACAAACTCTGCTTGATATTTGTATGTATGGACACAGACACACCATCATCATTATCATCCATTTTCCATGCTAGCATGGGTTGGACGGTTTGACCAGGGTCTGGGAAGTCAGGAGACTGCGCCAGGTTACAGTCTGAATTTTTACATGCCACCGACACAGGGACCAGAGGAGGCTGGCAAACGGCCACGATCGATTGGTGCTTTTTATGTGTGACAGACACCAGTCAGGCGGTGCTGGCATCAACCACGTTCGGATGGTGCTTTTTATATGCCACTAGCACGGGTATCTTAGCTACAATTTCTATTTGATTTTTATTTTGATGTTGGTGTTGACATACTTGACTCAACAGGTCTCCTCAAGAACATATGGAGACTAGTACATAAAAATAATAATGAAATTATTGTATACAGTGCTCAGGTGCACCACAACTTGTCAGACAGTGCATATAAAGCACATGCAGTAATGTACAAATGTCTGGAAAGCGAACAATGCATGAGTCAGATACATGCTTGTGTGTGTATGGAGGGGAGAAAATCAGGTTTAGTGTTGGCGAATCTCAGAAAGCATGGAAGTTTTGAAGGATCTGCATGTTTTTTTATTTTTTTATTTTTACAGCCAATTACACGCAGATGTACTAATCTCCATATTCATTGTAATTGTCTTGGATTTACACTCCTGAAAATATTCATAATCCAGAGAAGCATACCCAGGATTTACCCATTGGATGAATTACAATAGGATTGATCACCTTAAGCAATCTTAGATGCTTCTTTCAATTTAGTGTGGTTAGCCTGAATCTGGATTATAACTGAGTGCATGTACAGTACCTGCCTGGTTAATTTGTCCCTATGTACTCGTATATATAGGCACAGGTGTGGCTGTGTGAAAGGTATTTGCTTCCCAACCACATGGTTTCAAGTTCAGTCCCAATGCATAGCACATTGGGCAAGTATCTTCTACCATAGCCCTGGGCCAATCAAAGCCTTGTTTGTGCATTTTAGTAGATGGAAAGAAGCCCATTGTGGTGTATATGTTTGCGTTTGTCCCTCCTTGTCTTATCATTCATTTCCAATATTCTGTAAAAGCATGTCTAACCATAGGGAAATATCACCTTGTTTAGAAACAGGTGAGGGTTGGCATTAGGAAGAGCATACAGTCCTCCTCATCATCATTTAATGTCCATTGTCCATGCTGGCATGGGTTGGATGGTTTGACCAGAGCTGGCAAGCCAGTGGGGGTTGCACCAGACTCCAGTCTAATTTGGCATGGCTTCTATGGCTGGAAGCCCTTCCTAATGCCAACCACTTTACAATATGCTGGGTGCTTTTGTGTGACACCACATGGGCAGTTTTATGTGGTACCACCACAAATGCTTTACACCCATTCAACCTCCTTACCAATAATTGTCATGTGATTGTCACTCTTTCCCTTTTTGTTTTTTTTCACTGTCATCTGTATCACATTGGTTCTTCTCTATTATACTCCTTGCTATCATATTGCTCTGGCTAGTTTCTGTCAGAGAAGAGACAAATTTTTGGTACTGGTGAAGAAACAAAACAAGCATAGAATAGAGAAGGCTTTTTAGTTTTGTGTGTATGTGTGTGTACATCTTGGTGACAACTTCTAATACTGTTGCACAATAAAATGCATCTGGTTTACACTGTAAAGAGGATTGTGAAAGTAAGGTCATCCAGATGAAGAATCTGTTAAAAAAATTGCAATGTACATGCAAGATATGGTTCCTGAGCCATTAAAGAGGGCAGTAACTCTGGCTAAGAACTGACTTGGTGCATTGCAACCAACCCATGGAATAGCATGGATACACGGATATAAAATGATGATGGAAAGCACACCTTAGATGTCCATTCTCAAATATTCTCTCAACATTAAATTTTTCATAAAGTTTCGAAGAATTGTCTATAATTTTATCATGGCCTTTATAATTGTTTGGTTGTAGCTTTATAACAAATATTTGATAGCTGTTGCTTTTGTAGCTGATTTTATAGTTTTGGTCACTAGACATCAGTTAGCAACACAACTTCACTTCTTTTCTAATACATGTGTTTCAAATTTTGGCATAAAGCCAGCAGTTTCGTGGAGGGATAAGTCATTCACACCAACTCCAGTGCTCAGCTGGTATTTATTTCATCGACCTTGAAAAGATGAAAGGCAAAGTTTACCTCAGTGGAACTTGAACAGTCAAAATGCTGCTAAGCATTTTGTCCATCATGCTGATGATTCTGCCAGCTTACCACCATCTTTTTTATTACTGGTTTCCAAGATTTTTTATTTAACTGCATGGTTCTTGGTTTCAAGCATTTGTCTTATGAAGAAAGGCTGAAGACGCTCGACCTTTATTCTCTAGAAAAACGACACCGTGGTGATCTCATTCTTGCTCACAACATCATAAGCGAAAAGTGTAACCCCTCGAAAGAGCTGTTCTTCACTCCTACTCCAGATCGTCGGCTGCAGGGTCACTCCGAAAAGCTCTATCTGCGACGATTTCATCTCAATCGAAGGAGAGGGGCTTTCTCCGTCCAGGTTGCGGATCCGTGGAATAAGCTGCCAGACGAGATAGTGAAGATGCCGATAACCGCTCGGTTCAAAGTCTCTCTTGACCAAAAATGGCCTGAACTCTTTGCATGAACACCCTCCCTGTACGTAACTCCATGTCCCCCTACATGGCCTTGCTTTTTGCTTTTTGAGCCAAAAAATTAACTTTAAGTTTAACTTACATTTCTGTAATATGTATGAGATGTATTGTTTCTCATTATTGTCTTATTGCACATAAATCTTTACATTTATTGTTTATCAAACTTTTCCTTTTAGACTGAAGAATCTCGCCAGTTGGCTCTCGACAGTTTGACAATGGATGGCTGCACAGTTGAAGAATTGGATTTAGATTTTACCCTTCCAGGTCATGTAAATATTGAATTAAAAAAGGGTGGCAAGGACATTCCTGTAACATTAGAGAACCTAGAAGAATATTTACAGGTAATAATATACTTTTTTATATTTTTCTGTTACATTTAAAAACCCTCCACACCAACTTTAAGAAGTCTATTGGTGAATGTGACTGAATCATTATTGTTAATGTTCTGCATTAGATGACCCACATTACTGAAACCATAAAAAACCCCAGATATTTTAGCATCATTTTGTAAGACCTTTGTCAGTTATTCACCAGTTATCTACTTAAAGCTAGTATTTAGTTATGGATGACACAGTTTGCATCTCCAGTCTAGAACTATCTTGTCCAGAATATATTTGCCCAAGGTGCCATACAGTGGGGCTGACAATGTATGTATATGTAGATAGACTTACATATATTTTCTGTGCTTTATATATGTTTAGTCTTCATGCTATCTACATACATGCACACAAATATATATACTTGTTGCATGTAGCATTTTACAGTTTTCTTAAGGACAGTAAACTTTTTTTACTCATGACAGCATTGTTGTAAGCTGTTTGAAGTGTGACAGCTGTTTCGGCTGCTGTTGTCCCAGCAGAAAACAGAATTTCATAGAAGCATGTTGTTCCTTTTTCTTCAACCATTGCAAAAATTAACAAACAGAGGAGAAGCATGGCAAATCAGATGCACTACATAGCAGTATGACTTCACATGATGCTGCCAGTTGGCTGGCTGGTGCCTGAAGGTCACATCAAGTGACTTCTAGTGACAGAAGCCTGAACTACAACAGAGAACATTTCTGGTTACTTTTGAGTACCTCCTCATATAATAGGGTTAATGTAATCTATATATATAATATAGAATATCTGTATCTTGAATATCTGTATCAACTTCATAGTCAGTGTTAAATAGGAATTTCCTGGAGTTAATGTTAAAATACATTAAATTGGATTCTGATTGAAGACTGTAAATTTAATGGAATATTCTAACTAATTGGCTCCCGTGCTGGTGGCACGTAAAAAAACACCATCCGAATGTGATCGATGCCATTACTGCTGACTATAACTTAGAAGGTAGTGCTCCAGTTACTGTTCAGTGACTGATACCAATAAAATAATAAAGAAAATTAAAATAAAAAAAATGACATTCTTTTACTTGCTTCGGTCATTAAACTGTAGCCATGCTGGGGCACCACCTTGAATTTTTAGTCGAATAAATCGACCCCAATGCTTATTTTGCTTTTTAAGACTGGTACTTATTTTATCAGTTACTTTTGCTACACTGCTAAGTTATGGGGATGTAAACACGCCAACACTGGTTGTCAAGTGGTGGTGGTGGTGGTGGTATGGGGTACACACACACACACACACATATATATACAGCAGGTTTCTTTCAATTTCCATCTACCAAATCCACTCACAAGGCTTTGGTCAGCCTGAGGGTATAGCAAAGACACTTGCCCAAGGTGCCACACAGTGGGATTGAATCTGGAACCATGTGGTTGGAAAGCAAACTTCTTACCACAGCCATCATCATCATCATCGTTTAACATCCGTTTTCCGTGCTAGCACGGGTTGGACGGTTCGACCGGGGTCTGGGAAGCCAGGAGGCTGCACCAGGCTCCAGTCTGATCTGGTAGTGTTTCTACAGCTGGATGCCCTTCCTAACGCCAACCACTCCATGAGTGTAGTGGGTGCTTTTTACGTGCCACCGGCACAGGTGCCAGGGGAGTCTGGCATCGACCATGTTCGGATGGTGCTTTTTACGTGCCACCGGCACAGAAGCCAGTCATTTTTACATATACATATTTATAAAGAAAAAAATCTTTCTGTGCACTAGTAACTGAAATTATTTGAGCTGTGAATCCTCAATTTCATAAGCAAGTAATGATTTAATGAATGTTTTTTTTTCTCTTTCTCTTTCCTTATCCAGCTTGTTGTCCATTGGAATCTTGTTGAAGGTGTATCAAGACAATTTGAAGCTTTTAAAGAGGGGTTTGAATCAGTATTTCCTCTTTCAACTTTACAGTGTTTCTATCCTGAAGAGGTGAGTTACAAGTTTTGTTATTTTCGTTGATAATTGCAGTATCTCGTATTCTAAGATAAATTTCAATGCTTCAATTATTAGTGAAAACTCTGCTCAGCTGAGGTGGATGTTTGATAAATAAAACTGACTGATCAGAATTCAGTTAGTTGTTTGGATGGGGAGTGGATAGTTGCCAAGGATACATGGCTTGAGTGATATAAATGTCCAAAAACCAACTATTGTTGGCATAAATAACAAATGCCAATGCATCATGGCCAGCAAAATGCTTCCAGTTTCTTATAAGGTACAGCCACAGATTCTGAGCAATTATTAAAGGTAGATGAGATCAACTTTATGGCTCACCACATACCTATCGATCTATTATCTTTTTTTCTTCTTGTTTGTCATTAGACTGTGGCCATGCTGGGGCACTACCTTGAATTGTTAGTAGAAGGAATCGATCCCTTATTCTATCGGTCTCTTTTGCCAAACATCTAACCTATAGAGACATAAGCACACCAACAAGTTGTCAAGTGGTGGTGGAACACACACACACACAATGGGCTTCTTTCAGTTTTGGTCTACCTGATCCACTCACAAAGCGTCAGTCAGCCTGAGGCTATAGTAGAAGGCACTTGACCAACATGCCATACAGATTGAACCTGGAAACATGTGATTGGGAAGCAAGCTCCTTACCACACAGCTACACCTAAAGAAATGTCTAAAACGGGGTTAGTACCATGTAGACTGTAACTTACAAGTAGACCGCTGAAGTGTTCACTATGCGCTTTGGACATGTCCAATTCTGCAATAAATTGGTTATACTTCCACAGTACACAAAATATTTTTTAATAATTATTTTTATACATTTCCTAATAATATTTAATTATAAAAGTATAATTTTTTTTTTCTTAACATTGAATGGCTAGGATGGTCCACTTAAATGAAATAGAAAAAATCAAAGTGGTCCAGAGGTATAAAATGGTTGCGCAAAACTGATTTTAATGAATTACTACTTCACTGGATAGCTTTTCTAATAACAACCATTTAAATGATTTTGTTTTAGCTTGGTTGATAGCCATTTAAAGATTAATATATTTTGCTGGAACATAATTACATCATCATCATTGTTTAGCGTCCGCTTTCCATGCTAGCATGGGTTGGATGGTTCAACTGGGGTCTGGGAAGCCAGAAGGCTGCACCAGGCCCAGTCTGATCTGGCAATATTTCTACGGCTGGATGCCTTCCCTAACGCCAACCACTCCGTGAGGTGCTTTTTACGTGCCAGACGAGGCTGGCAAACGGCCATGATCGGATGGTGCCTTTTACGTGCCACTGGTACGGGGGCCAGGCGAGGCTGGCAATGGCCACGATCGGATGGTGCTTGTTACGTGCCACCAGCATGAGGCCAGTCGGGGCGGCGCTGGCAACGGCCTCGTTCGGATGGTTCTCTTACATACCACTGGCACTGGTATCACAGCTGCAATTTCCATTGATGTTGATCATTTGTTTAACATTTCTGTTAAAATTTCAACTGGCCCCTATAGTCCTACACCTTTTCTAAGATTATTTTAGTTTTCCTGTAGGAGTCTCATTCTCCATTTTAATACTTATTGTTTGTAAGGTGGCGAGCTGGCAGAATCATTACTATGCCAGGCAAAACACTTGGCAGTATTTTGCCTGTCTTTATGTTCTGAGTTCAAATTCTGCCAAGGCTGACTTTACCTTTCATCCTTTTGGGGTTGAAGTAATTGACTTAACCCCTCCTCCGAACTCGCTGGCCTTGTTCTAAGAATTGAAACCAATATCGTTTGTGTGCTAACATACATGCAGTTTTTTTCAGTTAACCCTTTAGCATTCAAATTGATTTGTCAAATGTGATGCTTTTCATCCATTGTTTTGAATTCATCATACATTATCTTGTAGCTTTGAGATTTCAGTGATGTGATTGTATATTTTAAAAATGATATTGTGGAGTAGGTATGAGAGACCAGAGTATAAAACGGAACATTTGGGTCAGATATGGCCAATTTAAATGCTAATGGGTTAGGAGACCCTTCCAATTATTGGTGTGATTAAAATCAGGATGATAAGTTGGGTTGTTCTGTACCTTAACTCCAAAATCACTGTTCCCCCCCATCTATTCATATATTGGTATCCTTCATACAGCAGATAGCAGTAGCTGTAGATAGTTATTAACCCTTTAGCATTTAATCCAGCCATATCCAGCTGAAATATTTTACCTATTTTATATTAAAACTGATCATAACCTACCCTACAATGTCATTCTAAAAAATATTCAAACTCACCATTGAAATCTTGAAGCTACAAGGTTGTGTATGACTAATTCAAAGCAATGTGAATAAATAAGCAATACATTTCACAGAAAAAACTTCATTAAATAAGACCTGCCACATCTTACAGTGATACACCTAAATATATTTTCAACTCTTTTTTTATTTATTTTTTTTTTTATTATTACTTGTCCTTAAATTTACTTTTTATTACTTGTAATATCAGTTAGAGCAGCAGGACTTAGTGAATGCTTGTGCAATACTAGATGTCTGTCATCTGTGTTACATCAAACAGCTGTTACTTAATGATTTCTCTGTTCTTTCATCATACAACTGTCTATTGGCGGTGAGTCAGCTGCTATTGTACCCCAATATTTCGTTGAAACTTCTTTGTGCACTTTTAAAACTTCCATGTTTTTGTCTTCCAGATGACTAATTTATTTCGGTCAACAAATATGATTATTACACTGAATTGGCCTCTTATATATTACTTACGTTCATGTTAAACTGAGACTTAGCTATTTGAATCGAACATGCCTGTTAGTGTGTGTATCTAAATTAGTATCGTATATGTCCCTTTCAGGTCACCTTCACTTTCCTATAACATCAATAACTAATTTTAGCTGTTTGCATGCATGTTAGACTGCAACAGATCTTATCTAAATAGGTGAGATGGAAAAAGTAAAGAAATACTAGTTAAGTACTTCTGTACTAGTTTCGTTTGAAACTGCAATCTTAATGTTGGTTTCTTTCTATTAACATTCAGATTAGGTATTGTTTCTAACTACATTTTTGATTTTCAGTGATAATAAATGAGGAAAGATTTTACTATCAATTCCCTTTTTTCTTCCAGTTTACATTTTGTAAAAATGTTTACATACTTAAGAAAAGCACACAAAAAAGAATTTTAAAAATCTGCTTGCAAATCTAATAATTTTCTAGATTTCATTTCACATCTCACAATGGAAATTCTAGTCTTTCCTAATGCTCTTCCGGGATAGAGTAATAGCCAATTTGAAAGTTATAATCTAATATCTTTCTGATCTTTAAGGCAACATGGTTTTCCTTCTAGTGCATTAGTTTAGCTAACCTTGCATGTACATTTATTTTTTGGTGATTTTTAGACAAAGTTTTAGTAACTGAGCAGTATCAGCTTGATGCTTGAAAGACACTGTGCAGTAGTTTATTTTGAACAGACACACTCTCGGTCACTTACAGAAATTTGATTCAAATTGGGAGTTATCCTTCAATTGAAACATCTTTATAAACCTAATTTTCTCATGTCCACTGTGTAATTTGTAATAACACCAAAGTTTGAACAAAAATATCTTACCATGTGCCACTTCTCAATGACTAGTGTTGATTTATTCTTACATTTCTTTATTTTTTTAATTAATAGTTTGATGGATAAAATTATCCACTTGATAATACCTGTTAGAATATAGAGGATATTAAAACTCACAAGCATATATACGATATGTCGTGAGGTATTCAATGTTTGAGAACATGTCTTTCTAATTAAACACAGTCTTCAACAATAGATATTGAAGGATGTATTGTTTTTGAGTTGAATAGAAAAAAAATAATTCTTTGTAATTTCCCTTGTCAACAATAAAGAAAAGGCTTTAAAAAAAATCAAGTGTCCTTCCCCACTACCCCTTTTAAAAGGACTAAAATTCCAAATATATCTCCAATGCATCAAATATCAATTCTGAAGTTTGGTGATGGACACTAGGAATATCCTTTGTGTGTGTGTGTGTGTATTATTGACCACACATACTTGTGTATGTGCTTCGCTTGTTCGGCAGTAGGTTGCAGTTTAGCACATTGAGGATGACTCGCACAGAGTACCAGTTGTTAAAACACCAGCACTTTCAGTGAGTCATACTCGCCACTCTAAACAAGTCTACTGGTAAACAAGCAAAGCCCACACATGAGTTTGGTCAATGATGTCTACTACACTAGCACTGCTTCTAATTTATATTTGAATATAGAGAGATAGATATGAGAAATATTGTGAGATATTGATAATATACTTGAGAAAATATTGAAATAGTATTTCTAACATATGCGTGTTGGAAATCTGAAAGAAGTTACATTGGAATCAGTAAATTTAGTTTCACTAACCTAGAAGTTTCATTTTAAAGTATGAAGAGAAAGGAAATCCAGTTTTCGGAATCTACATACAGGTTGGTGTATATAAGAGGTAAAAAAAGGAATGATTCTCTGACCCTATGTACAAGAAAGGAGTAAGATACAAAGGAACACAATGTGAAAGATTTTATAGAATGGTTGATCAAGTTTTTGAAAAGTATAAGAAAATGATGCAATGAAAATAAATTGCACCCAGTGAAATATATAAGCAATGAGATGTTGACTGATGAACTAAAGCATTCAAAAGGCTTACTTGTTATCTAAATCATCATCATAGTTTGTTATTGAAAGGCCATCAGAAGACCGTTCTTAGAAATAGCTGTGAGACAGTTTGTGAGTGTTTAAGGTTATCTTTATCTCTGAGAATTCTTTAAGTTAATTTTTTGGCGCAAAAAGCAAGGCCATGTAGGGAGACATGGAGTTATGTACAGGGAGGGTGTTCATGCAAAGAGTTCAGGCCATTTCTGGTCAAGAGAGACTTTGAATTGAGCGGTCATCGGCATCTTCACTATCTTGTCCGGCAGCTTATTCAACAGATCCGCAACCCGGATGGAGAAAGCTCCTCTCCTTTGATTGAGATGAAATCGTCGCAGATAGAGCTTTTTGGAGTGACCCCGCAGCCGATGCAGGAGTGAAGACCAGCTCTTTCGAGAGGTTACACTTTCCGCTTATGATATTGTGAGCGAGAATGAGACCACCACGGCGGCGGCGTTTTTCTAGAGAATAAAGGTCAAGCGTCTTCAGCCTTTCTTCACAAGACAAATGCTTGAAACCAAGAACCATGCGGGTAGTCAGCTTCTGGACTCTTTCGAGATGATGTATGTCTTTGAGGAGATAAGAAGAGGCTTGAATCATGTATATGTCAGAAATAAAGTACCAACTCTTAAGGCGACATTCTGTAAAAAGAGTTAAATCTAGATCTATTAAAAATGGCCTAAAAGAATGTCGTTTTGATTCACCTTTGGATCACTTGTCACTAAAGAGTAGTAAAATGCAAATCCAGTCATTAATAGTGTGTGGGTGGGAGTTTGTGTGTGCACGCCTGTGTATAGATGTTTTAGAAGACCTACAAATGTTCTTGTTGTTTTTATTGATTTGAAACATCAGATTTCTTTGCAAACCCACATAAAACTAACTGGGATGAGTGTGGAGTAGGGCTGCTCGAATTGATCTCAATGTTACTATTACTTATTTTATTGACCCTAGTGTTTAAAAAAAAAAAATGGACAACACCTGTCTAACATGATCTCAACTGAGAAGTGAACAACCGTAGCTGGATACAACAAAATGTGTAAACTATTTTTAAAATATCGCAATTTCTACTGACATTTTTCTTTCGAAAACTAAAAGTTGTCCAAAGATTGTGTTTATAGAAGAAACCATCTAATGACTAAGAACATTTTAATTGTTGCTTAGCTTCAGGCTGGTATTGATTTAATTGGTCTATGATCAAAATAATTTATGGTCATTCCATCTTCTATACTTTTAAAATGGTAGTGAGTAGTTTTTAGGGAAATTTGGCTGTCATTTCTAGCAGATCAAACAACTACATAAAGATTCTGTCTGATTCATTTAAAACATTTTAGTTTCATTTACATGCTGAATGTGAGGGGCTTAATTGGTTATAAGTTGTGAGCTTGTTAATTAAAAGATAATGAGTTTGAAGCCGTCCAGAAGCTGTCAATGTAGGTGGCATCTTTCATATTTCTGATATGAAATATAATTAATATTCTGTTGCAATCAGTTATTTTTAATATGAAATAAAATTGAAACTTTGCTGCAGTCAGTTCTTTGAATGAGTCACCAGATAAAGAATTAATAAAATAATAAACCAGATGAAATCTAGAAGCAAGGAATACTGTGCCGACCGATCTAGGCTGGCAACAACTACAGAGGAAATGACTGGGACTCTGATGAACAATGCAACTCATATTAGCAAGGAGAGATTTTGTAAAAGAGGGTGGATTTGAGATCAGTAACTCAGCTATGAAGTTACAGTGGTGATGGTGGTGGGGGCTTTTTGGTTTACACTAGAGTAGTTTCTTATATAATAATGATGAAATTATTGTATACAGTGCTCAGGTGCACCACAACTTGTCAAAAGTGTGTATAGAGTATATGCAGTAATATACAAATGTCTGGAAAGTGAACAGTGTATGAGTCAGATACATGCCTGCGTGTGTATGGAGGGGAGAAAATCAGGTGTAGTGTTGGCGAATCTCAGGAAGCATGGAAGTTTTCAAGGATGCAGTGCTCTGATAACTAACAACTGATGCCGGCAGTTTGTTCCATGCTTCAGCAACTCTCAGCGTGAAAAAAATGTTTCTGAAAGTCATGGGAGCTGTGTTGTTTTCTGACTTTGTAAATATGTCCACGGGTGTTAGACAGATGGAGTTTGAAAAGGTGCTCAGAGTTATTGTTAGTAGGATGGTTAATAATTTTATGGGTGTCTGCCAAGTCAGCTGCCAGACGTCGGAGTATCTTCAGACACATACAAAAGTTTAAGATGTTCCTGTCAGATATCAGTGAATTGAAGCATCTTGTTGAATAATCCATCAAACTTCTCTCTCTTTCTATCGCTCTCCCTCTCTCTCTCTCTCTCTCTCTCTCTCTCT
The DNA here is from genome assembly GCF_006345805.1 of Octopus sinensis. Lineage (NCBI taxonomy): Eukaryota > Metazoa > Mollusca > Cephalopoda > Octopoda > Octopodidae > Octopus > Octopus sinensis. The sequence continues at coordinate 15,071,384 of NC_043020.1, forward strand.
CTCAACAGAGAAATTGAAACTTTTGTTTTCATTATCATTTCTGTCTGTCTCTTGTTTCAGCTTGAGCAACTATTTTGTGGAAGTCGAAGTGAAGTCTGGGAAGTGAAGATGCTAATGGAATGTTGCCGTCCTGACCATGGTTATACTCATGATAGCAAAGCTGTCAAATATTTGTTTGAAATATTAAGTTCATACCTTGGAGAAGACCAACGCCGTTTCTTACAGTTTGTTACTGGCTCTCCAAGACTTCCAGTTGGTGGTAAATATCAGTGCTTATCTGTAGATTCTTAGTGCCCAGCACTCACTGCCACATACTATTCTATTACATACTATACACACACACATCACTCTCTCACTTAGCACACTTTCAGTTAGTTCATATATATATATACATACATACACACACACCTAAGTGAAGGTGCGTGACTCAGTGGTTTGTGCATTGAGCTTATGATTGTGAGAAATGAGTTGTGCAACATGACTGGCTGGTGCCAAGCTCTATCAGCCTTTCCCTTGCATAACATCAGTAGCGTGGAGAGGAGAGGCTGGTATGCATGGACAACAGCTGGTCTTACATTAAAAAAAACCCGAGGTTGTGCATTTGTTTGTGAGATGACTTTCCACCTAGACTTGTACTGCAGAGGGGAACATCTTGGGTACATTCCTGGTCATTCGTGACTGACGGAGTCAAGAGTTTATATATATATATAATCTCAAAATATCATTGCTATTATGTTAAACTGTTATGTCCAAATTTGGCCAAATGTGAGGGTTTTTTTTTTTTTTTTTTTTTTTTTTTTTGCAATAGCCAGTTCTTTTGGTCAAACTATCATCTCAGATGCCAAAATCAAAGATTGTCAAAGAATGCTTTTGCTATGGAACAGTGAAACTATTTTTTCGTTTTCTAAAAAAGCATCGTGTTGGACTTTCCAACACTTTTGCATAATAGTGATTTCATATATATATATATATATATATATATATATTGTTTGCCATTAGACTGCAGCCATGCTGGGGCACCACCTTGGAGAATTTTTTTGATCAAATGAATCAACCCCAGTATTTATTTTCTTTGTAGGCTGGTACTTATTCTGTTGCCAAACCACTAAGCTACAGGGAAGTAAACTCACCAGCACTGGTTGTCAAGTGATGGTGGTGGTGGGGGATAGAAACACACACACACACATAATGGGCTTCTTTCAGTTTCCACCTACCAAATACATTCACAAAGCTTTGGTCAGCCCAAGGCTATAGTAGAAGACACCTGCTGGAGGTGTTGTGCAACAGGACTGAACCCAGAGCCCATGTGGTTGGGTAGCAAGCTTCTTACCACACTGTCACAACTGTGCCTATATAAACATAAACACACACACTTCCAATTTCTTACCATACACGTATATACACCTCACTCTCTCTACACACCTTCATTTTATACTACACATACTCTTAACATTAGTGCATATGTGAGCCCCACAATTCAGAACATTAATTTAATCAGTTTGAACATGGAGTCAGTTTTGTTTATGACAGAAACAAGAATAAAGGTTTATTGTATATTTGAAGAGAATGATGGATTTCAATAATTAAGTTTACTTCTGCTACAACTTATTTCACCGATCCTCTAAGAAAAATTAGTAAAGTTATCCCCTATAGTATTTAAAGTGAAGGCATACAGAGATGTAACTATTAATATCTCTAATATAGGTCTATGACCAGAAGTTTGGGACAGTGGAACAGTCAATTATATAGACCCCAGTACTTGACTGGGATTTGATCTCAGTGTAAAAAGTTGGAACAAATACTGCAAGGTGTTTTTCCAATACTCTACTCATTTTGACAATTTACCACCTTAATAATCATCATCGTTTAACGTCCGTTTTCCGTGCTAGCACAGGTTGGACGGTTTGACTGGGGTCTGGGGAAGCCAGGAGGCTGCACCAGGCTCCAGTCTGATCTGGCAGTGTTTCTACAGCTGGATGCCCTTCCTAACGCCAACCACTCCGTGAGTGTAGTGGGTGCTTTTTACATGCCACCGGCACAGGTGCCAGTGAAGGCTGGCAGCGGCCACGATTATAATAATAATAATGTACCAAAAACGGTATATGACAATGACCAGGTCACAATCATCTGGGATACGCCTGTTCAAATTGAGAAAGAAATCAAAGCTTAATCACTCAAACTTAATAATCAAGGATTGGGAAGAAATACTCCTGCTTACTGATAGACATTGTGATCCCTTCCAACCAAAATATTGCCCAAAAAGAAGTGGGGAAATTATCACAGACCTTGAGATTGAAGTATTCAAGATATGGGGCATGAAGGTGAAAACAATAGCAGTAATAACTGGAACATTGTTCGTGATAAAAAAAAGCATACGAGCAAAAATGGTAGAAGTTATACCTGAACCCTCAACACTATACCCTATCCAAAAAATAGCCCTGTTAGGAACACCCCATGTCCTGTGCAAGACAATTAGTTCAATAATACAACCCAACCCAAACAAAACAATCCACCTACACAAGACACTCTATATTAGCAAATATCCAATAAAATAAACATCCACCAGCAATCCGATACCCAGCAGAACAACACATCTTGCATTACACTCAATACAAACACCTGTACAACAAAAGATTTCAACCAAACACCATAACTCTGGCAGAATTTGATCTCAAAATGTAAAGATAAATGAAATTCAGCTAAGCATTCTGCCTGGCATGCTAATGATTTTGCTAGCTTGCTGCTTTTTTTTTTTTCTTCTTCTCTAGTTTCAGCTCAGAGCTGCAGCCATAATAATAATAATAATAATAATAATAATAATATAAAAATTACTTCCAGAATATTTTAAAATATTAGGTTGTCCCAAAAGTTCGTAAACACTTGCGAAAATTGAATTTTTACTCGCCAAGTACTAACAAAAACAACAAAAATTATTCCTCAAAATAAAGACCATTATTTTCCAAGACTTTCTACAAACTTTTGGGACAACCTTATAGTAACATTTCATTATTGCTATGATATTTGTTACACTGTTTTGTGTTGTTGTTGACTCACAAATGTTGTTCCACTTAATGCTTTCAGGTTTCCGCAGTTTAAATCCACCTCTGACTATTGTACGAAAGACATTCTCTAATTCTGAAAACCCTGATAACTCCCTTCCATCTGTGATGACTTGTGTGAATTATTTAAAACTTCCGGACTATTCTTCAGTGGAAGTGATGCGAGACAAGCTGAACCTTGCTTCACAGGAAGGACAGCTTTCATTCCACCTATCTTAAAGTACAGTGCCACTCACGTCCCTATGATGGACGATCTAGATGGTGATGACCCAACAGCAGTTTGCACTGACAAAGAAATAAGAAAAGAAAAAAAAAAAACCCCACAGAATTAAACAAAAAAAAAAACAAATCAAAAATCAAACAAAAACTGACAACAGGAAAAAAAGGAAATCAACTGCCACCATCTGACTGGCAGAAGATCATTCCAAGGACATGTACCAGGTTGAAAGAAACATTTTTTTTATCTTTTCAGTAATTCTGGTAAATGACTGGTGAGTGTAGATGGTGATCAAAAACCATTCCTAAACTTATTTTAACATTTATCTAGAAAATTTCGCCTTATATGCTTTGTGAGGGAGAGTGCAAATGTTCATGACAGATAAACTGGTACAAATATCTCCAAGTTTGCCAACAAAATGTATAGACATGATTTGACCAGTTGCCACGATGCATCTATACATTCATTCTTAGGACTCAACACACGGCTAATGTGTGAAGGATTGACATTTGTAAAATATTGACATGAGTGGCGTTTGTGGCCCCCCCCTATCTCCCCGGGACTAGATGTCTAAAAAAAAAAAAAATATAAAATAAAATAAAAATTGGCTAACAAGTTGTAGCCATGCTGTTTGTGCTTGATATGTTTGTACTGAAATAATAAAGTTATAAAGTTACATGTTGTTTTTTTAATACGGGTAGTTTTCATAAACCCTATTACAGGGGAAGGAAGCAATTTACAAAATTATTATTCAATGGTAAGATTGCTGTCAACCAAAACTCACGTCACCTTAATGATGTAATCCCTGGAAAGGGCTGTATCATATGTATATGTTTTCTCCATTACGGAGCCCCTAATTGTTCATGTCATGTTAATATTGAAGATTTTTCGGCTAATTGGTATCTATTTTGAACATCCTTCATTTAATATCAACACATCTAAAGAAAAGGAAAAAAAGTGGAACAAATTAAATTTTTCTTTTTATTTAAACAAATATTTACCCATTTACCCTTTTCTGAAAATTTACTCTGATACCACTTTTGGTTGGATAAAACATTTCCTTTTAGTTGTCTCTTTTGTTTTTTCTTGAAAATTCATCCCTAAATTATTTCCGTTCCCCCTCCTCATTCTATTCTCCCTTAATGTCGAGAAAAATGTTAAAATAGAAACAGTAAAATGGAAATAGCAGCAACTGTATGTTTCGTTACACTTTGCTCATTATAAATAAAGGAAATACTTGCCTTCCATCTCCAGGGTTTTATCAACACAGGCAACTATATGTTCCATCATACCCTTCTCACTATTTGAATATTGTATGTGTGTGCATATATATATATATATGTATATGTATGTATATATATATATATGTATGTATGTATGCATATGTCTGTGTAGATGGTAAAGACCGCCTTCAATCAGGAATGACCATCAGATTGCACCTAGAAGGTTCCCTTCCGAGGCACAAGTCTAGGCAAGGTTGTTTATGGAAGGTCAGCAGTTGCCTGAGCATGCCAGTCTCCCCCTTCCATGCCACTGGTATTATCCAAGAGCAAGGCAAAGGCCGATACAGCTTGGCTCCAGTAGTGGCGTCGAAATTCATTTATATAGCTTGGTGAACAGGAGCAGTGGGAAATAGTGTTTTGCTCAAGAACACAATACATAGCCTGGTCCCAGAATCAACTCCACAACCTCATGATTGTAAGCTGGACACTCTAACCACTGAGCCCTGCACCTTCATATGTGTGTATATATCTCTCTCTAACCGCTCAGTCGAAGTCGACTCTCGGTCACTCGTTGGATCAGTGTCCTCCAGTCAGTTCTATCCTGGGCCGCTTCCTTCAGGCTGGCCATGTCCATTCCGGCATCACTCCTGATGGTGTCAAGCCAGTGGATTCTTGGTCGGCCTCTTTCTCTCTTGCCACTGACCATTCCGAGCATGATGTCCTTCTCCAGGGATTCTCTCCTCATAATATGACCGAAATATGCCAATCTATGCTTGGTGATCCTAGCTTCTAGCGACATTTTCGGCCTTATCTGCTTAAGAACTTCTCCATTGTTGAGCCTCGCTGTCCATGGAATCCTGTGCATATAAATATATGTATGTGTGCATACCACAGTATTCTTAGTAATCAGTAATGATCTTCCTCAGTCAATTGTGGACAGCCATCATCATCTCTTTCTCTCTCTCTCTCTCTCTCTACATATGTATATATATAATGTATGTATGTATGTGTATTTCTTACTTGCCTGTTTGCTGACAAACCATCCACAAGGCTTTTATCACTCAGACAACTCATTCTTTTTTTTTTCAGTGTTCAACTGCAAAACCTATAACAACTATTCTGTAATTGAAAATGTTTTAATTAGTTTCTATCGATTTGAACAAGGATTGCTTTCTTCCTATCTTTTCTTTATTCTTCCCCACTTTTTTTTAAATGTTCAATAAATATGATTGCATTTATTGCATTTACACGAGAGACATGTGTATTTGAAAACTTCTGTAGAAAGCTTCACCTAAAGCAGTCTATGAATTTTCTTTGTGGTTATCAACTATTGACTGGCTATGGATTAACATCAAGTAGAGACGAATCAATTGTGTTTGTTCTATTAACTCTTTAGCATTCAGATTTCCTTGTTGAATGTATTGCTTATTTATTCAAAATATATTGAATTAATCACACATCTTGTAGTTTCAAGATTTCAATGCTGTTTATATATTTTTTTGAATGACTTTATAGGGTAAGTGTGAGGGGTTGGTTCTGATAAGTTTTAACATAAAACAGAATATTTGGGCCAGATATGGCCAGATCAAATGCTAAAGGGTTCAGCCTGCTATATCAGTCCCAAATATTCTACTGGTTTTATGTTTAAGCTGGCCAGATTTAGATTTAGCCTTTCACACCTACCCTACTACTTACTTGTATTTGTGGCGACATTCACCCTGGGTGGGTTGAGTCGGCTTCTTCCACCACCCTCGAGGCATCTCGAACCATGGCTGTGGAAGAAGTTTAGTGGGAATATAAATTTCACAAGCGGTCCCCAACAAACAATCTCGCATGTAGAGACATCCTGTTTGCCACAGATTGTCCGCAGACGCAGATACAGAACGACTGAGGAGCCGCCGGTTGCCGAAACAGACACTCCGAGGATTTTCACCGGGTTGTGGCCCTAATACTATTCGGTGTCAGACCAATCCGCCTTGGGTGGCCCTACCACGAACCGAAGTTCCCGACGACATTGCTCTGACACTACCCATTGCCAGCGTCCCCACCATGGTGAGGAGGGGATGGACTTCGGGGACGCTACCCTACAATACCATTCTAAGAACAATCATGTTGTTGAACTCTCAAAGCTACAAGAAAATGCATGATTAATTCAAAATAGTGTGAATAAATATGCATTACATTTGAGAGAATAATCTGAATGCTAAAGGGTTAAAATATTTTTTAAAAAACAGGTTAATTGTAGTAAATTAAAAAAGTATTACTAATTGGTATTAATGGATTACTGGGTTGAAAAATATTGAACCTTAATGAATCAACATTTGCAAATTCATAGATCATCTTCAGATCTGTGGTGGTATATCGTTTATTCTACATATCTTGGTATTCTGTCATCAGAGGAAGCAAGTTGGTCTTTAATCAGTGTTTAGTCAACATTTCTTGTTTGCTACTTGAGAAAATTTCTTCTGAATTGTAGCTGTGATACCAGTGCCGGTGGCACGTAAGAGAACCATCTGAACGTGGCCATTGCCAGCGCTGCCCCGACTGGCCTCCATGCCGGTGGCACGTAAAAAGCACCATCCTATCATGGCCGTTGCCATCCTCGTCTGGCACGTATAAAGCACCCACTACACTCAGGGAGTGGTTGGCGTTAGGAAGGGCATCCAGCAGTCAGACTTGGCCTGGTGCAGCCTTCTGGCTTCCCAGACCCCAGTTGAATCGTCCAACCCATGCTAGCATGGAAAGCGGTCACCAAACGATGATGATGAACTTGAAACACTATTTAACCAACAATAATAAATCAGATACTCTTTCTAATGCCAACCACTTTAAAAAAAAAAAACACTCAGTACACGCTGTAAAGTGGATGGCATTAGGAAGGGCATCCAGTCATAGAAACCAAACCAAAAGACTCTGGAACCTGGTGTGGTGTTCCCGTTCTTGCCAGTTCCTATTCAGCCATCTAGCCTATGCCAGCATGGAAATCAGATGTTACATATTGTTGATGATGATTTGGATGCTCATAGCAGCTCTGTTGCTCTTCTGGACAGGTTGTATAATCTGTTTGGTGCCCAAACGAAACACACCCTGAGCAGTTGAATTAATTCTGTATATTTGCTATTACCATAAAATACTTTATGCTCCTTACAACTTATGAGCATGGCAACAACTGAAGGTTTTTGGTTTTGACTTAATTTGGTTTTGTCTGCCTTTGTTACTGCCAGAACTATTCCATATTGACTGAGACCGTTCATATATCACTCAATATTCACAATGAGTCATTGAATGTTAAAGAAAAAAAAAGGATGTAGGAGTGGCTGTGTGGTAAGTAGCTTGTTTACCAACCACATGGTTCCGGGTTCAGTCCCACAGCGTGGCACCTTGGGCAAGTGTCTTCTACTATAGCCTCGGGCCGACCAAAGCCTGGTTAGTGGATTTGGTAGGAGGAAACTGAAAGAAGCCCGTCGTATATATATGTGTGTGTGTGTGTATATATATATATGCGTGTTGTGTTTGTCCCCCTAGCATTGCTTGGCAACCGATGCTGGTGTGTTTATGTCCCCGTTACTTAGCGGTTCGGCAAAAGAGACCGATAGAGTAAGTACTGGGCTTACAAAAGAATAAGTCCCGAGGTCGAGTTGCTTGATTAAAGGCGGTGCTCCAGCACGGCCGCAGTCAAATGACTGAAACAAGTAAAAGAGTAAGTAACTACAGCATAGCATTTATGAATAAAGTCTTTTGATCTGGCCTTTCATCTACCCTACAGTGTCATTCTGAAAATCTTCGCATCATGGAAATGTCAAAGCAACAAGATAATGCATGTTTAGTCCAAAACTACTCCTTCAAATATAAGGCTTATTTACATTGTGGAGGCGCAATGGCCCAGTGGTTAGGGCTGCGGACTTGCGGTTTCAATTCCCAGACCAGGCGTTGTGAGTGTTTATTGAGCGAAAACACCTAAAAGCTCCACAAGGCTCCGGCAGGGATGGTGGTGATCCCTGCTGTACTCTTTCACCACAACTTTGTCTCACTCTTACTTCCTGTTTCTGTTGTACCTGTATTTCAAAGGGCCGGCCTTGTCACTCTCTGTGTCACGCTGAATATCCCCGAGAACTACGTTAAGGGTACGCGTGTCTGTGGAGTGCTCAGCAGCCACTTACACGTTAATTTCACGAGCAGGCTGTTCCGTTGATCGGATCAACCGGAACCGACGGAGTGCTTCCACTTATTTACATTGCAATCTGAATGCTACAGGGTTAAGTACTTCAATCTCATAAATGTAAAAAGGCTGTAAGTTATCTAACTTCTATTTATTTATCATTTTTGAGATTGAAATAATTGATGGCCCCAATTTGCGACAGTGGCGTTCCATGTGAGATTCATGCGATTAATATTCAAACTAAATCTCATTTGCATAGAACATCCACTCAAAAATCAAAGTGGTAATTCCAGGTGGATAAAGTTTTGTGGCAGAAGGACAGTGAAATATTTTGTGCAAGTCTGGTGTGAGGTAATACATTATGTAGAAGACAAATCTGGGATGGAGATCATCATTTAATGCTGTTTTCCCTGCTGGCATGGGTTGGAAGGTTTGATGAGGATTGGTAAGGCCTGGAGCTGCACCAGTCTCCATTGTTTCTACAGTTGGATGCCCTTTCTAATGCCAACCATTCCAGTATACTGGGTGCTTTTTATGACACCAGCACCCGTTCTTTCTACATGATACCTATTTCTTTATGAGCTGGCAGAAACGTTAGCACACGAAATGCTTAGCGGTATTGTGTCTGTAGTTGCGTTCCGAGTTCAAATTCCGCCGAGGTCGACTTTGCCTTTCATCCTTTCGGGGTCGATAAATTAAGTACCAGTTACGCACTGGGGTCGATGTAATCGACTTAATCCCTTTGTCTGTCCTTGTTTGTCCCCTCTATGTGTAGCCCCTTGTGGGCAATAAAGAAACATACCTATTTCTTTACTACCCACAAGGGGCTAAACAGAAAAGCCAAACAAGGACAGACAAACGGATTAAGTCGATTACATCGACCCAGTGCATAACTGGTACTTAATTTATCGACCCCGAAAGGATGAAAGGCAAAGTCGACCTTGGCGGAATTTGAACTCAGAATGTAACGGCAGACGAAATATGGCTACGCATTTCGCCCAGCGTGCTAACGTTTCTGCCAGTTCGTTGCCTTTATCTTTCTACATGATACCAGCACTGGTATCAGTTCTACTGTGGTGGACGGGTCTTATTGAGCACAGCATGGTACCAAACATCTCAATCCTTTGTCATCATCTTCGTAAGGTTCAGTTTCTTGAGATTGGTCTTCAATACTTCATCCCATGGCTTCCTGCATCTCCTTCCACAAGTTCCATCCATAGAGATGATACACCATAATGGAGGTAAATGGAGAGTGATTAACAGATTAATGGAACTTAGTAATAATCCAAATCATCATTTAACGTCCACTTTCCATGCTAGCATGGGTTGGACGATTTGACCGAGGTCTGGCGAACCAGACTCCAATCTGATCTGGCAGAGTTTCTACAGCTGGATGCCCTTCCTAACGCCAACCACTCCGAGAGTGTAGTAGGTGCTTTTACGTGCCACCGGCACGAGGGCCAATTTGGTGGTACAGGCAACGGCCACACCCAAATGGTGCTTTTTACGAGCCACCTGCACAGGAGCCAGTCCAAGTCACACTGGCGACGAATAAATATTTACCAGTAAGATTTGTTGAGGTGGTTTCTTCAGTTGACAAGTCTTTTCCTTTGACGAAATATTTTGTCTACACACCTGTAATATAGATACCACCACAATACTGTACTCAGCCTACCCTTAATATAACTACCAGATGTAATATAAAAACCTAGCTTTCTCTATTTTCTTGACCCCACCCCATTAAGACTGGATATCCTAAATAATTCAAATTGAATGAAATCATTGACAAGCTGGGGGTGGTGTCGGTGATCTTTCCCCTTTCAGGTATCCCAGCTAAAGTGCTGTATTGAGGACAAACAAGCTATTTTGTTTGATCCCATATGGTTGGCAGCAAGAGATCTTAGCCAAATTGTTATCTAATTTACTCTTACTCTTTTACTCTTTTACTTGTTTCAGTCATTTTGACTGCGGCCATGCTGGAGCACCACCTTTTAGTACTTATTCTAAGTGACAGGGACCTAAACACACTAGCATCGGTTGTCAAGCAATGCTAGGGGGACAAACACAGACACACAAACACACACACATATACATATATATATATATATATATGACGGGCTTCTTTCAGTTTCCGTCTGCCAAATCCACTCACAAGGCATTGGTCGGCCCGGGGCTATAGCAGAAGACACTTGCCCAAGATGCGACGCAGTGGGACTGAACCCGCAACCGTGTGGTTGGTTAGCAAGCTACTTACCACACAGCCACTCCTGCGCCTGCGATGTCAAAATATCGTTAAAACTGGCTCCACCTTGTAACTCTCACTTCCTATATAGGCGCAGGAGTGGCTGTGTGGTAAGTAGCTTGCTAACCAACCACATGGTTCCGGGTTCAGTCCCACTGCGTGGCACCTTGGGCAAGTGTCTTCTACTATAGCCTCAGGCCGACCAAAGCCTTGTGAGTAGATTTGGTAGACTGAAACTGAAAGAAGCCCATCGTATATAGTTATATGTATATGTATATATATATATATATAGGAGTGGCTGTGTGGTAAGTAGCTTGCTAACCAACCACATGGTTCCGGGTTCAGTCCCACTGCGTGACACTTTGGGCAAGTGTCTTCTACTATAGCCTTTGGCTGACTTTGTGAGTGGATTTGGTAGACGGAAACTGAAAGAAGCCCATTGTATATATGTATATATATTTATGTGTGTGTATATATGTTAATGTGTCTGTGTTTGTCCCCCCAACATTGTTTGACAACCGATGCTGGTGTGTTTACGTCCCCGTAACTTAGCAGTTCAGCAAAAGAGACCGTTAGAATAAGCACTAGGCTTACAAAGAATAAGTCCTGGGGTCGGTCTGCTCGACTAAAGGCGGTGCTCCAGCATGGCCACAGTCAAATGACCGAAACAGGTAAAAGAGTAAAGAGTATACCATGTAGATAAGGATTGCACTCCCTAAAGGGGACAAGAAACAGCTGAACACTTAAAGGTGATAATGATATATGAAGCTAAATATTCACAATCCAATTAAGTCAACTTTCTAAATATTTATGACTAAAAAAAAGGCATACGAAACAGCAGTTTTGACATGGATCTGTGGCAGTGACGTAAGAGTCAGTAACAGCTGTAACAAGTTCTTTCATTGATCCACTCAGCTTGAGCTTAGTAGCAAGAGAGATTTTATGTAAGGGTTAGGGTTTATAAGGCAGTTAGTTAACTACAACCTCCATCATCAACATATTACTGGTATTACTCAGCGTGCTAGAAATAGCAGCCAAGTTACTTGTTACTATCTTAGGTATATGAGAGTAATATCATCTCTGATATTTAAAGTCTTCACCCTATGAGATGTCATCTGGTTTATTTGCTTCTATTAACCCTTTCGTTGCTGTATTTATTTTGAGATGCTCTGTGTTTCTTTCAATTATTTTAAATATAACAAAGAATTTAATTAAATAACTTAGTTACCTTTCAGCTAGTATTAGGAACATAAATTGTGACTAAGGTTTGGTGGAAGATTTTAATTCAAAACTTATGAAAACAAGACATTTGTACTACAGAGGTGGTTTCAGGTGGGTTGGTATCAAAATGGTTAAGACAGGAAGAACTAGCAGTGGCCCAAGGTGTCTTGATATTTATGTATCATTCATTTTTACATTTGTTTTAACACTTTTGTTACCATATTTCTGTTGAGAGACTCTGTGTTTCTTTCAATTAATTTTAAATGTAACAAAGAATTTAGTAAAATAACTTAGTTACCTTTCAGCTAGTATTAGGAACATAAATTGTGACTAAGGTTTGGTAGAAGATTTTAATTCAAAACTTATGAAAACAAGACATTTGTACTCAGAGCCAAAGCCGGTTTCAGCCTGGTTGGTAATGAAAGGATTAATGACATAGATGCCAACTTTAAAAATTCCACAGTGCTGAAATATGCAGATGACATCAAGCTGTACCTTGAGATAAAAAGGACAGATGCTGAACACTATAGATCTTTCCTCCAATCACACCTGGACACAATGGATCATGGACTGGCAACTCAAGCAGGCTGTGGGTAAGTGAACCACCATGTACTTTGGGAGGAAAAACCCGGTGTCCATATACTCTCTCCACAACACTAATATCAAGAAGTCTTGTATATGTGACCTGGGCATTGCTGTCAGCAGTAATTTGCGCCGAACAAAGCACATCTCTAAAATTGTCAAGAAGGCTGAGTGTGTCTTGGCATCACTCAGCAAGAACTTTGTCAGTCACTCTCCAGCAATCTATTTAAGGCTGTATATGGTTATGGGAGGCGCAATGGCCCAGTGGTTAGGGCAGCAGACTCGCGGTCGTAGGATCGCAGTTTCGGTTCCCAGACCAGGTGTTGTGAGTATTTATTGAGCGAAAACACCTAAAGCTCCACGAGGCTCCGGCAGAGGGTGGCGATCCCTGCTGTACTCTTTCGCCACAACTTTCTCTCACTCTTTCTTCTGTTGGCCTGCTCGCTTAGCCAGCGGGGTGGCATCATTTGAAGGCTAAAAAACAATGCGAAGCGCATTGTGACCAGCAATGTGTAGCAACAGCTGATAGCCTGGTTGGTCATGGTGATATGGCTGTGGCGCAGCCACAATTGGAATTTGCATCACCAGTCTGGAACCCCTATCTTGCTCAGGACATTGACCTCCTGGAAACTGTTCAGAGACATGCAACCAAGCAAATAGCCTCCATCAAGCATCTACCATACTCTGAATGCCTTGCTTCCCTGGGCATAGATACATTGAAATTCCAATGTCTGGCAACTGACTTGGTAAACACACACAAAATTATTTACCATTGTGCCAACACCCACCTCGAGCACCTTTTTGAGCTCCATGTGTCTAACACATGTGGGCATTCCTACGAAGTCAGAAAGCAGCACAAGTACCATGACTTTTGGAAACATTTTTTCACACTGAGTTGCTGAAGCATGGAACAACCTACCTGCATCAGTTGTTAGTTGCTGAGACATTGCATCCTTTAAAACCTCTATGCTTCCTGAAATTCGCCAACATTACACCTGATATCCCCACCTCCATACACATGCACACATATATATTCATGACTCATACACTGTTCACCTTCCTGACTTTTATACATAAGTCTATGTACTGTACATGCACCTTTGATGAGTTGTAGTGCACCTTTGATGAGTTGTAGTGCACCTGAGCACTATGCACAATTTTATTATTATAGCTGCAGTGTTTTTGATCAGCTCTACTCAATATTGACCTAGGGCTAAACAATGGACATTATTAGAAACCTTTCGTTACCAACTGAGGTAATAACTCTCAGAACTTTCACCTCCTGTTCTTACTCTGGCCGCTATCCTTTCAGAACATCCTCCTCCACTGTTAATTAGGTCAGCTAGATAGTCTATAATTCTTAAGGTGTAACCTTGTCACACTTTTTCTACCTAAGGATTGCATTAATGATAAACATACCTGTTGAATATTCAGCCACTTAAATGCTAATTTAATGAGCAGGTAACTCCGTTGATCAACCAACTGAATACTTATTGTTGAAATTCAACAGTTTTACAAATGAAATTGTACAAAGAAATCAATGAGAACAGCATCAATATAATTTATATCCATTTTAATGAAATTAAGGACAACTGTTGACGGTTGCAACAATATAATTCTTTTTTGAACATAAAACAACTAACATGTAGCATTTCATGTAGAATATAACAACATCTTCATTGTTTGATGCCTGTTCTCCATGCTGGCACGGGTTGGACTATTGAACAAGAACTGATGGACCAATCTCTGCTTTAGATTGATGCTCATCATCATCATC
>NC_043020.1:15090863-15093363 GCF_006345805.1 Octopus sinensis
TACTTATTATTAGTGCTATAAGGCACGTGGCTCAGTGGTTAGAGCATTGAGCTTACGATCGTGAGGTTGTGAGCTCGAATCCTGGACCAGGCTGCGTGTTGTGTTCTTGAGCAAGACACTTTATTTCACGTTGCTCCAGTTCACTCAGCTGTAGAAATGAGTTGCGACGTCACAGGTGCCAAGCTGTATCGGCCCTTGCCTTCCCCTTGGACAACATCGGTGACATGGAGAGGGGAGGCCGGTATGCATGGGCGACTGCTGGTCTTCCATGAAACAACCTTGCCCAGACTTGTGCCTCAGAGAGTAACTCTCTAGGTGCAAACCCATGGTCAGTGTCTGACCGAAGGGGGTCAGTGTCTGACCGAAGGGGGTCACTATCACTATAAAGCCTGGTACTTATTCTATCAGTTTCGTTTGCCAGACTGCTAAGTTATAGGGAGATAAACATACCAACATCAGTTGTCAAGCGGTGGTGGGGGACAAACACATACACAAAGATACACACAGACAAACTTATATATATATATTATACATGATGGGCTTCTTTCAGTTTCCATCTACCAAATCCACTCACAAGGCTTTAGTCAAGCAAATCAACCCCCAAGACTTATTCTTTGTAAGCCTAGTACTTATTCTATCAGTCACTTTTGCCGAACCGCTAAGTTACAGGGATGTAAACACACCAGCATCGGTTGTCAAATGATGTTGGGGGGACAAACACAGACACACAAACATACACATATATATACATATACATATATACGACAGGCTTCTTTCAGTTTCCATCTACAAATTCATTCACAAGGCTTTGGTCGGCCTGGGGCTATAGCAGAAGACAGTTGTCCAAGGTGCCACACAGTGGTACCGAACCCGGAATCGTGTGGTTGGTACACAAGCTACTTACCACACAGCCACTCCTGCGCCTATAACCCCATAATTGTTATGATAAAGTGAATCCAGTACTCCAAGTAAAGTTGATGAGCACATGACATTATAAGGTTGAGAGGATCCTTAGTCTTGTTGAGGACATTACAACCCTCTAGAGTTGATGCCACAAAGAGAAATACACCCTTGTACAAAGTGATTGGTGTGAAGAAGGGCATGGATCATAGGAACCAAGCTAAGATGGAAAGGAGTTCCTGGCTTTGGGTAAAAGAAAATACAGAACGATCAGTTAATTACGATTTTATTCAACATGTTCCCCTCTCAGATTCACACACTTATTACAGTGGTCCTTGAGCTTTTCTAAGCCCTGTAAAAGAACTTTGAAGAACAGGTCTCCAACTAGGACTTTTGTGATGTGGAAGCACTCCGTCGGTTATGACGACGAGGGTTCCGGTTGATCCGATCAACGGAACAGCCTGCTCGTGAAATTAACGTGTAAGTGGCTGAGCACTCCACAGACACGTGTACTCTTAACGCAGTTCTCGGGGATATTCAGCGTGACACAGAGAGTGACAAGGCCGGCCCTTTGAAATACAGGTACAACAGAAACAGAAAGTAAGAGTGAGAGAAAGTTGTGGTGAAAGAGTACAGCAGGGATCACCACCATCCCAGCCGGAGCCTCGTGGATCTTTTAGGTGTTTTCGCTCAATAAACACTCACAACGCCCGGTCTGGGAATCGAAACCGCGATCCTACGACTGCGAGTCCACTGCCCTAACCACTGGGCCATTGCGCCTCCACACTTTTGTGATACCCTTAACCCCAAACGAAAGAGGACTGAAACTGTGCCGACCTGTCCAACATATAAAGATGATGATGAAGGTTGCTATAAAAGACATAATACTAAAGATGTTTTGTTATTCGAATCATAGGGCTGGTGTGTAGTGTTAATGTGAGACGGTGGTGCATTGCTGTACTCGAGTAGACCCACCCACCACAACAGAATTGAGATCCTAAAACCAGGGTGCCACTTGAAAAGCATTGGTGTTGATGGTGTGACATAAATAGCAGTGATGATGGTGCCACGCAAAAAAGCACCCAGTACATTCTGTGGAATGGTTGGCATTAGGAAGGGCACCCGGCCATAGAAACCAAGCCAAAACAGACTATGGAACCTGGTGTGGGCCCCTAGCCTTGCCAGTTCCTGTCAAACCATCTCCAACCCATGCCAGTATGGAAGATGGATGTTAAATGTTGTTATTGATGATGATGATGATGATGATGATGAGGAGGAGGAGGAGGAGGGCACAAAATACCGTTTTCTATCCACATTTGATTTTCCCCTTTTCTTACATTGCTGCTATTATTAGATTAGTACAATAAATACATTTATCCCGCACAAAACTTCATGCGCACACACACATACACATACACACACACATACACATACACACACACACACACACACACACACACATACACACACACACACACAAACACACACTCAGTTATACTTCCACCTAACATTCTCACAACCTTCACCACCACACCACCACCACTACCACCACCATCAACACCACCACCATCAACACCACCACCATCACCACCATGAACAT
>NC_043020.1:15100863-15105863 GCF_006345805.1 Octopus sinensis
ATTATTGGAAATCTTCAGTAATAACTAGACAAACACGATTTGATATTTGTGTGTTCATTCATTTAAAGACTGTTTTTTTCATATTAGAATGGATTGGACAGCAGACGAAATACTGCTAAGCGTCTGCTGTTACATTCTGAGTTCAAATTCCATCAAGGTCGACTTTGCCTTTCATTCTTTCGGGGTCGATAAATTAAGTACCAGTTACGCACTGGGGTTGATGTAATCAACTTAATCCCTTTGTCTGTCCTTGTTATTCCCCTGTATGTTTAGCCCCCTGTGGGCAATAAAGAAATAACATACATATACATACATACATACATACATACATACATACATACGGGATCTTGGGGAGAGGATGCAATTCCTTAATTCATATGCTACAAATGATCATGGTACCTGGAACAATACAAAACTGCAAGTCTTTCCTTTTCTCTTTTTGATTCATAGTAAATGTTGACCGTCCACCTACTTGGTAACAAGGTTGTGAAGGAACGAGTCTTGTTTTAACCATCATCCTATAAATCGTATGGAGGTCTTGCAGATTTTTTTAGCCCCAGGTACTGTGTTCATTTGGAGCATATAAATTAAGGATTTGCATTCTCTCCCCAAGATCCCTATGTATGTATGTATGTATGTATGTATGTATGTATGTATGTATGTATGTATGTGTGTATGTATGTATGTTTATGTGTATGTATGTATGTCTATGTATGTATGTATGTATGTATGTATGTATGTATGTATGTATTTATGTATGTGTGTATGTATGTATGTTTCTATGTATGTATGTGTGTGTGTGAATGTATGTATGTGTGTGTGTGTGTATGTTTATATGTATGTATGTATGTATGTAAGTATGTATGTATGTATGTATGTATGTGTATGTGTGTATGTATGTATGTGTGTGTATGTATGTATGTATGTATGTCTATGTATGTATGTATGTATGTATGTGTATGTATGTATGTATGTGTATGTATGTATGTATGTGTATGTGTGTATGTATGTATGTATGTTTATATGTATGTATGTATGTATGTATGTATGTCTATGTATGTATGTATGTGTATGTATGTATGTATGTAAGTATATGTGTATGTGTGTATGTATGTGTGTATGCATGTATGTATGCATGTATGTATGTATGTGTGTGTATGTATGTATGTCTATGTATGTATGTATGTGTATGTATGTATGTATGTGTATGTGTGTATGTATGTATGTATGTATGTTTATATGTATGTATGTATGTATGTATGTATGTCTATGTATGTATGTATGTGTATGTATGTATGTATGTATGTATGTATGTATGTGTGTGTGTATGTATGCGTGTGTGTATGTATGTATGTATGTGTGTATGTATGTATGTATGTATGTGTGTGTGTATGTATGTATGCATATATGTATGTATGTATGTATGTATGTATGTACGTATGTATGTATGTATGTATGTATGTGTGTGTGTATGCATGTATGTATGTATGTATGTATGTATTAAGCATTTGTGCAACATTGGGTGCCATAACTCATAGACATTCTGGTCATGTTGTGTTTTTGTTTAGCCTTGGGTCAACACTCCACAAGCCAATCTATGATCAAATTCATTGCAGCTGTGACCATCTTGTTTTTTTTTTTTTTTGCTTTTACTTCTGTTTGCTGGGGGTGGGGGGTACATAGTGTAAAAATAAATTTACTTTTATTTTATGCTCTTTGATATATAAATATAATTTGAATAATTTTGTCGTGAATTTACAGCAGTTTTAAAATGTATGAAATCTTCGATATTTTCTATCAGAAGAATACAAATGCAATCAGTATTGTTTATAGATTAATAGGTGCAGGAGTGGCTGTGTGGTAAGTAGCTTGTTTACCAGCCACATGGTTCCGGGTTCAGTCCCACTGCGTGGCACCTTGGGCAAGTGTCTTCTACTATAGTCTCGGGCTGACCAAAGCCTTGTGAATGGATTTGGTAGACAGAAACTGAAAGAAGCCCATCGTATATATGTATATATATATATATATATATGCGTGTGTGTATGTGTTTATGTGTCTGTGTTTGTCCCCCTAACATCGCTTGACAACCGATGCTGGTGTGTTTACAAAGCCTTGTGAGTGGATTTGGTAGACGGAAACTGAAAGAAGTCCATCGTATATATGTATATATGTATATGTGTGTGTATGTGTTTGTTCCCCCCCACCACCAACATCACTTGACAACCGATGCTGGTGTGTTTACGTCCCCGTAACTTAGCAGTTCGGCAAAAAAGATCGATAGAATAAGTACTAGGCTTATAAAGAACAAGTCCCGAGGTCGATTTGCTCGACTAAAGGCGGTGCTCCAGCATGGCCACAGTCAAATGACTGAAACAAGTAAAAGAGTAAAAGAGTAATATGGAAATGGTTGGAAATACACTCAGAAGAACTTCAAAGTGCATATTTATAGATTTCCAATGGAAATCATCTGTTTAATCATACTTGGTAACAAATTAAATGTACTTTGTGACTTCATCCAGTTTATCCTCCTTTTTATAAGATTGATGGAAGGAAGTCGTGGAAGAGGGAGACCCGGGAAGACATGGGACAAAGTACTGAAGGCCAATCTCAAAAAGCTGAACTTTGCAAAAGAGATGACAGAGGACTGAGATATGTGGTGCATTGCTGTACTCAAGAAGACCTGCCCACTCACAACAGAACTGAGATCTTAAAACCAAGGTCCCATGTAAAAACGTTAGTATGGGTGTTGGTGCCACATAAAAAGTACCCAGTACACTCTGTAAAGTGGTTGTCATTAGTAAGGGCATCAGTTGTAGAGACGAACCAAATAGACTATGGAACCTAGTGTGGGCCCTGGCCTTGACAGTTACTGTCAATCCATTCAACCTATTCCAGCATGAGAAACAGATGTAAAATGTTGATGATGATTTATGCTCAAAGCAGTGTTCCAGCATGGCCACAGTCAAATGACTGAAACAAGCAAACATGAATAGTAATGATGATGATAATGATGATTGTGGTATTGATATAAGCGGTGAGCTGCAGAATTGTTAGCACTGGGCGAATGCTTAGCGTTATTTCGTCTGCTGCTACATTCTGAGTTCAAATTCCGCCAATGTCGACTTTGATCCTTTCGGGTCGATTAATAAGTACCATTACGCACTGGGGTCGATATAATCGACTTAATGTGTCTGTCCTTGTTGTCCCCTCTGTGTTTAGCCTTGTGGTAGTAAGAAATGGTGTGATGGAGATCTGCTGCTGTTTCTAGCAGAGTTAAGTGATATTGATTAGAGGCACATGGCCTAGTGGTTAGAGCAGTGGACTCGCAGTTGAGGGATCACAGGTTCGAATCTCAGACCGGATGATGTTTGTGTTTATGAGCGAAACACCTAAGCTCCCCGTGGCTCTGCCAGAAGGTAATGGCAAACTTCTGCTGACTCTTTGGCCACAATTTTCTCTCACTCTTTCCTCCTGCATCTTGCAGCTCACTTGCGACAGACTGGGAAAACGGCTTTGGCTCTGTAGTACAAATGTCTTGTTTCCATAAGTTTTGAATTAAAATCTTCCACCAAACCTTAGTCACAATTTATGTCCCTAACACTAGCTGAATGATAACTAAGTTATTTTACTAAATTCTTTGTTACATTTAAAATTAATTGAAAGAAACACAGAGTCTCTCAACAGAAACATGGTAACAAAAGTGTTAAAACAGATGAAAAAAGTGAATGATACATAAGTATGAAGACACGTTGGGCCACTGCTAGTTCTTCCTGTCTTAACCATTTCGATACCAACCCAGCTGAAACCACTTCTGGCTCTGTAGAACAAATGTCTTGTTTTCAAAAGTTCTGAATTCAAATCTTCTACCAAACCTTAGTCACAATTTAGGTTCCTAACACTAGCTTAATGGTAACTAAGTTGTGTTACTAAATTCTTTGTTATATTTAAAGTAATTGAAAGAAACACAGAGCATCTCAAAATAAATACAGTATCGAAAGGGTTAAACCAAAATGCCATGTAAAAAGCACTGATGCTAGTGCCACATTAAAAGCACTCAGTACATTCTGTAAAGTGGTTGGCATTAGGAAGGGTATCCAGCCGTAGAAACCAAGCTAAAACAGACTATGGCACCTAGTGCAGCCCCTGGCCTGGCCAGTTCTTGTCACGCTGTCCAATCCATGTCGGCCTGGGAAACAAATGTTAAATGATGATGATGATGATGATGATGAGGAGGAGGAGGAGGAGGAGGAGAGGAAGAAGAGGAGGAAAACAGTTGATTTCACAATAAAGCGAGAACAATTTGATAGCAAAAGAAATAAAATTTAATTATCACTTAGACTGTAACGAAGGTGGCAATTAATTTTTGCGACGTTAATTACCTGTCAAATAGTCACCTGAACAATTGTCATCCCATCCCACAATGAATATAATTTCTAGACATAGAATAACAAACAAAAATTTATTCCTTTGTGTTACTGAGAAAGTTTAACGAAGAAAATATTTCAAAATTAACTGAAGCTAGAATAATTATATAAATTATATTGCAAAATATTATCTATATGTTACATGTGCTGTTGTTTAGCCTAAGACCAACTCTGCTGGAATAGACATATGATCAAAGGAGAGTCCCCCCCCCCTTGTAACCACTTTGTTTTACTCGATATCAGGACCTACATTCTGAAATATCCTCATTTAACCCTTTAGTGTTTAAACCGGCCATATCCGGCCCAAATATTCTACATGTTTTATATTCAAACTGGCCATATCTAGCCTCTCACACCTAACCTACATTGACATTCTAAAAATAAGCAATCATATCATTGAAACCTCAAAGCTGTAAGATAATGCATGATTAATTCAAAACAATTTGAGTGAAAAAGTATTACATTTAATAGAGAAATTTGAACACAAACTCCACCCATCTAACACCCGTTGACATACCTTTTCAAACTCCACCTGTCTAACACCAGTGGACATATTTACAAAGTCAGAAAACAGCA
>NC_043020.1:15110863-15118363 GCF_006345805.1 Octopus sinensis
GCAATACATTATATCCGACTCTGCAATAATTTCTCTATATATCTCTCTATATATAAACGGCAGTTTGGTCTGTGTACGTGTCTGTGTTGTCGTTAGGTTGTACCCTTACCCTGACCACGGCTTCAAACCGATTCTGATGAAACTTGACCACACTACCCAATGTCATAATCAAAACTAACGCAGCGAAAATTTTGAAAAGTCCCCCCAGTTCTGAAAAAGATCGATAATCGACATGGGGTCGACAATCAGAAACACAAACACAGATGGTCTAGGGTACGCAACTCGACCTTTTTAACTCTAAAAAAAATTTACCATAATTTTTTTCCCATTTTTGCTATTTTTTGGCTATAACCTCTCTAAGAATGCTTTATAGTTATTTCCCTTACAAATCCGAGCAACGCCGGGCGATACTGCTAGTAAACCATAAGTTTAGATCAGCAGTTCTCAATCATGATCCATATGGCCCCTGAGATTTTAGGGATCCATGCAGCAAATTAGTAAATTGGGGATCCCCAATAGTATTTTAAGGACCCCTGTAAAAATTTTGCTTTAGATGTATGTATTGCAAGAATGCAATTGTCTTCCCAATAGCAACATATGGATGCGAGACCTGGACACTAAAGAAAGCTGACCAGAAGAGAATTAATGCATTCGAGCTTTGGTGTTGGAGAAGACTTTTGCGGATTCCATGGACAGCGAGGCTCACCAATGGAGAAGTTCTTAAGCAGATAAGGCCGAAAATGTTGCTAGAAGCTAGGATCACCAAGCATAGATTGGTATATTTCGGTCATATTATGCAGAGAAAATCCCTGGAGAAGGACATCATGCTTGGAATGGTCGGTGGCAAGAGAGGAAGAGGCCGACCAAGAACCCGCTGGCTTGACACCATCAAGAGGGATGCTGGAATGGACATAGCCAATCTGAAAGAAGCGGCCCAGGATAGAACTGACTGGAGGACACTGATCCATCGAGTAACCGAGAGTCGACTTCGACTGAGCGGATAGAGAGAAATTGCAAGAAAACAGCTAGGTTTCTTCACCAACATTTTACAGAATTCAACCTATACGAGTTAATATGTGAAAAACGAAATAGGAATTTTGAAAGAAGTTTCTATAAAACTAGTGTTTGAACATTGAATGACTATAGGGGCCCACTCGAGTAAAACAGTAATCAAAGGGGTCCATAGATAAAAAAATAGTTGAAAACCGTTAGTTTAGATGAATAATAGAATAAATAAATAAATAGATAAATAAATGAATAATGAATAATGAATAAGGCATATAGTCAATAGAAAGAGAGAGAGATAAAAGGAGAACAAAATAAGGCTTAGAATCAAATGAGAGTTCAGAAACAGAAAGGAGGGCTTTAGTTGGTTTTGAGGAATGGCAGTGCTTTCTCAAGAACCTTGGTATAGGATCCCTACATGAATATTCTCATCATCATCGTCATCATCATCGTTTAACGTCCGTTTTCCATGCTAGCATGGGTTGGACGGTTCAACTGGGGTCTGGGAAGCCAGAAGGCTGCACCAGGCTCCAGTCTGATCTGGCAGTGTTTCTACAGCTGGATACCCTTCCTAACGCCAACCACTCCGTGAGTGTAGTGGGTGCTTTTTACGTGCCACCAGCACAGGTGCCAGATGGGGCTGGCAAACAGCCACGATCGGATGATGCTTTTTACGTGCCACCGGCACGGGGGCCAGGCGAGGCTGGCAAATGGCCATGGTCGGATGATGCTTTTTACGTGCGTGAATAATCACAAACACGTCAGCACACATATTCATACATTCATATGTGAGTATTAACAAGTACAATCATATACTTTTCTCCATACCTATGTTCACAGACACCACGCACACACACACGTACACACACACACACAAACACACACACACACACGCACACACACACACACACACACACACGTCACACACACACACACAAACACACACACACACCACACGCACACACACCACACCAACACACACACCAACGCACACCACCACACACACACGTACACACACACACACAAACACACACACACACACGCACACACACATGCATGTGTGCGCACACTCTCACACACGTACAATATATCACAGAGCACTAATTTCAATGTAGTGATATAATACTTGGAGATTAATAGTTAATTAATTAACCAAAACGGATTAAAATATTATTTAATTGTCTCAATGCCAAGGACTTACTACATACAAAAAGTATATGGGGAGACAATATTCATGCATTTATACTGATACAAGCTAAGATAGGCTACTTTGTTAACGATTATATGAGTTAAGATATTTTCACTATTTTTACTGTTACATAAGTTATAATTAGGTACAGGTGTGGCTATGTGGTAAAAAGCTTGCTTACCAAACACATGGTTCTGAGTTCAGTCCCACTGCATGGCACCTTGGGCAAGTGTCTTCTACTATAGCCTTGGACTGACCAAAGCCTTGTGAGTGGATTTGGTATATGGAAACTGTAAGAAGCCCATCATATATATGTGTATGTGTCTTTGATGTCTGTATCTGTCCCCATCCCTCCCAACTACTTGACAATCAGAATTGGTGTGTTTACATCCCTGTAACTTAGCAGTTCAGCAAAAGAAACCAATAGAATAAGCACCAGGCATTAAAAAAATTAAGTACTGGAGTCAATTCACTTGACTAAAAATTCTTCAAGGTAGTGCCCCAGCATAGCCACAGTCTTATGACTGAAACAAGTGATAGATAAAAGATAAATGTATATAACGAGATAAAAGGCGGCAAGCTGGCAGAATCGTTAGAATGCCGGGCGAAATGCTCAGCGGTATTTCGTCTGTCATTACGTTCTGAGTTCAAATTCCGCCGAGGTTGACTTTGCCTTTCATCCTTTCGGGGTCAATAAATTAAGTACCAGTTACGCACTGGGGTCGATGTAATTGACTTAATACCTATGTCTGTCCTTGTTTGTCCCCTCTGTGTTTAGCTTCTTGTGGGTAATAAAGAAATAGGTATTTTGTCTGTCGTTATGTTCTGAGTTCAAATTCCGCCGAGGTCGACTTTGCCTTTCATCCTTTCGGGGTCGATAAATTAAGTACCAGTTACGTACTGGGGTCGATGTAATTGACTTAATCCGTTTGTCTGTCCTTGTTTGTCTCCTCTACGTTTAGCCCCTTGTGGGTAATAAGGAAATAGGATATAACGAGATAAAAGTATATGGATAAATAAACAAATAATTTGTAATTGAATAAATAAGATAAGGTAAAATCAGGTGAAACAAAGTGCAGGAAATAAAACCTAAGATCAATCTAAAGAGCCACATTTGGAATAAACTATTTGTATTGTTCAAGCACTAGATTATATGTGAGTGGGTAAATAACAGTAAAGGTAAAGAAAGATTAATGGTACAAAATGGACATTGTATAACCGTTGTACCTGAAATATTTGTAGTTATAGGTGTAGTCGTGGCTGTGTGATAAGTAGCTTGCTTACCAGCCACATGGTTTCGGGTTCAGTCCCACTGTGTGGCACCTTGGGCAAGTGTCTTCTACTACAGCCTCGGGCCAACCAAAGCCTTGTGAGTAGATTTGGTAGATGGAAACTGAAAGAAGCCCATTGTATATCATCATCATCATCATCATCATCGTTTAACGTCCGCTTTCCATGCTAGCATGGGTTGGACTATATGTATATATGTATATATATATATATACATATGTTTGTGTGTCTGTTTGTCCCTCCAACATCGCTTGAAAACCGATGCTGGTGTGTTTACATCCCCGTAACTTAGCAGTTCAGCAAAAGAGACCTATAGAATAAGTACTAGGCTTACAAAGAATAAGTCCTGGGGTCGATTTGCTTGAGTAAAGGTGGTGCTTTAGCATGGCCACAGTCAAATGACTGAAACAAGTAAAAGAGTAAAAGAGTAAAGAGTTAACCAGATGATATTTTAAAGATCAAAGTTAATCAACAAATCAAAATCCATACATATCAGTATTCCTTAGGGGTAGTGCTGAGCTGGTGATCAAATTAGTTCATTTGAACTGAGATTAGATAAACTAATTAGGGTAAATTAAGGGAGAAAGAGAAGAAATCTGGAAAAGATGAAGACTGAGGTTATAATGTCTTATAGGAGATATGCATATAAGGTTTCCAGTTGAAGTATTGTTAATCAAGTATTTAAATAAAGCTGTTATGTTAATATTTTGTATTGTGTTGGAATGACATGCTGTACAAATGCGGGCAATTTATTATTATTATTTCATTTGATTTATTATTATTATGTCACCTCTTTGGTTGATAATATTCAGTTTTCACTTAAATATTTCATAAGCTTCTGTTATGCCCAAAATCCAAACACCGTTACTACCTTTGTATGGCTGTGTCTTACATATAATGGACCACACTATTTTGTGCTTGGATTCCTTTATCAGTAAACATCCAGAGAAAACCATCAAAAGATGTAATGTTAATTTTTCTCTCCCTAAAGCTGCAAGTATGGTTATAATATCTACATTTAAATTGAGATAGCCCCAATATAAACATATACATTTCCTAGTGCATGTACAGAAACATTTATATACTATGTTGCCACTAACGCAATAACTGTTTAGAGGACACATGGATATATTCCTACAATTACAGAAATAATTTACTTGATTAGATAAGATAGGATCACCACTTCCTGTTGTGTTAACATGCATATTATTACTCTGAATCTTAAATCCTGGTGGGCTGATGCTATTATTTAATTTAAGTGTCCTAGAAGAAGGGAATTGGGTGTATAGTTTTATGTTGTTGAATCTAAGCTTTGTACAGGGCAACATTTGGTGAAGTAGAATAGACAAGTTTCACCAAGAATCTTTCTGTATGGTCTAAACGGCAGGAAATGTTTACCCAAGGCTTTAAAAATTCTGCACATTTAATCCAAATGGTGGTGGTGGTGGTGGTGGTGGTGGTGGTGTGTGTGTGTGTGTGTGTGTGTATGTGTGTGTGTGTGTATGTGTGTGAATTAAGGCTACCATTGGTTTCATGATAAGAAAAATAGGAAAATAATTATTTTAACAATTTTTCAAGTTGATGATGCACAACTTTTCTTCACTTCAGACCAGTGTTTCTCAACTGGGGTCCATATGGCCCTTGGGGGTTCATATAAGATTTTTTGTTAAAGTTTATGTGCAATAAGTTGGTTATACTTTTACAATACACCAAATGTTTCAACTGATTTTTAATAAAATTCCTAATAATATTTAATTCTAAAAATATCAGAGGATTTTTTTAGACATTGAATGGTCCATCCAAGGAAAATAGGAATCAAAGGGGTCCATAGATAAAAAATGGTTGAGAACCACTGCTTTAATCCTTTAGCATTTAAACCAATCATATCTGGTGAAAATACTCTACTTCTTTAATGCTCAAACTGGCCAAATCTGGTCTATTATAGTTCTATATTTAAGAGATGAGGAATTATGTACATTATTTACAGTTGACGGATATTTCTCCTCATCTTGTTTGTTGTTAACACAACGTTTCGGCTGATATACCCTCCAGCCTTGATGAAGGCTGGAGGGTATATCAGCCGAAACATGTTAACAAACAGGATGAGGACAAATATCCGTCAATTGTAAATAATGTACATAATCTGGTCTCTTACACCTACCCTACAATGTCATATTAAAAGTAAACAATCACATCATTGAAACAAAGCATGGTTAATTCAAATCAATGTGAATAAATAAACATTACATTTGACAGAATAATCTGAATGCTAAAGGGTCAAACAAAGTCACACTGTGCATGTCATCAGTCATCTTTAAGGATGACTAGAAGTATTTTCAAAATAAGAGAAGGCTATGGAAAGCTTTAGAAAATAGGGGAATCATTGATAAAAAGCTTCAAACTAAATTAAGTTTCAAAATTATAACGTAAGAGAACCATCCGAACGTGGCTGTAGCCAGCGCCGCATCAACTGGCCTCCGTGCCCGTGGCACATAAATAACACCATCCGACCATGGCCGTTGCCAGCCTTGCCTGGCCTCTGTGCCAGTGGCACATAAAAATCACCATCTGAGCGTGGCCATTCGCCAGCCTCGTCTGGCACCTGCGTCGGTGGCACGTAAAAAGCACCCACTACACTCATGGAGTGGTTGGTGTTAGGAAGGGCATCCAGCTGTAGAAACACTGCGAGATCTGACTGGGCCTGGTGCAGCCTTCTGGCTTCCCAGACCCCAGTTGAACCGTCCAACCCATGCCAGCATGGAAAGCGGACGTTAGATGATGATGATGATGATGATGATGATGATGATGATTCACAGAATTCCTCATTGCATAAAAGTTTAGCAGCACAAAGCTTTGTAATGAATGGTGACAAAGAATCTTATAGACAGGAACGGGGAAGCAAGTCTGAGAGTTTTGTAGGATTATTAAAATTCTTGGTAAAGTTTGATTGTCTCAGAAATGTGAAAATGAACCATCAATGAGTATCCTAGCTTTCTCTCTTAGTATTGAATATATTCAACTTACAGCTTCTCCTGCTCACCACAAATTACTACATACTATCCATTTATATCTGGCCCTCCTGTTTGACTGTATCAGGAGCAAGTAGCATGTTCATTATATTGATATTAATTTTAAGGAGAAAATAATTACTCATTACTCTTTTACTTGTTTCGGTCATTTGACTGTGGCCATGCTGGAGCACTGCCTTTAGTCGAGCAAATTGACTCCAGGACTTATTCTTTGTAAGCCGAGTACTTATTCTATCGGTCTCTTTTGCTGAATCTCTAAGTTACGGGTACGTAAACATACCAGTATCGGTTGTCAAGCGATGTTGGGGGGACAAACAGTGACACACAAACATATACACACACATGCATATATATATATATATATATATATATAGATATATATATATATATATATATAATATATATATATACATATATACGACGGGCTTCTTTCAGTTTCCATCTACCAAATCCACTAACAAGGCTTTGGTCGGCCCGAGGCTACAGTAGAAGACACTTGTCCAAGGTGCCACGCTGTGGGACTGAACTCGGAACCATGTGGTTGGTAAGCAAGCTACTTACCACACAGCCACTACTACACCTATTGTTTTTTTTTTGTTTTTCATAAGAGTCTATTCTTGTGAAGTTATCCAATTAAAAAAAGACATGTGACTGAGTGATTAAGATATTTGGCTCATGATCATTAAGTTGTGAGTTTGATTCTCAGTGGTGTTGTGTCCTTGAGCAAGACACTTTATTTTGTGTTTCTCCAGTCCACTCCTCAGGCAAAAGTGAGCAGTACTTATAATTCAAAGGACCAGTCTTGTCACATTCTGTGTTATGCTGAATCTCATTGAGAACTACATTAAGATTACACATACCTGTAGAGTACTCAATGACTTACACATTAATTTCACAAGCAGGCTGTTCTGTTGTTCAGAACCCTCATTGTCATAACTGATGGAGAGCCAGTTATCCAAATAAAATGAAAAGATGTTATAAACTTGA
>NC_043020.1:15128363-15170863 GCF_006345805.1 Octopus sinensis
CAGCTAACTCTGATGAGCGTAAAGTTATATAATCAGTTTGTTACCTAACACTCCTTTGAAGTCTTAATGCGAAACCGATTGGTAAAACCAGCTGTGATGAATATTTAATACTATACATTTCAGGTAATATATAAATGTGTATGTGTGTGTGTATGTTTAGAAGGCTTTTTTGTTATGGCTGATCAGAGAATGACCATCAGTCCTGCATCTATGAAGTGCTTAGCTATGTAGATGATTCATCAGACCCACCTCCAGTTGTAGAGAAGTTATGTGCCTCCAGCTGTTTGAGTCTGGTGAGTCACTTATACAGCTAAGCTCCTTATTTGTGAGAAATCAATGGTCACTCTCTGACTAGCCATAATAAACAACCTTCTACATATTAGAGAGTGCTTCTTTTCAAATTTTTCAACTGCTGACTGGTTATATATATATATATATATATATATATATATTTATAGAGAGAGAGAGAGAGAGAGATAGATATATATATAAAATATTAGAAAAAAAACACCTTTTATCAATTCAAAATGAATAATTAAATTAAACCATCTAGAAAATACATATAATAGAAAAGTTAAAATTAAGATAACAATTAAAAGTAAAGATTAAATAAAAAAAAAAAAAAATAATATAGTGTATATAATAGGTTTTTCTGCCTATTATATACATTATATTATTTTTGTAATTTACTTAATCTTTACGTTTTATTGTTATTTGAATTTTATTCCCTCAAATAATAATTATATAAATATATATATAAATGGAGAGAAAAAATATAACATGATGAAGTGATAGGAAGACAGAAGCTAGAAGCTGAGTGGAGGGGAGATAATAACAATTACCCGGCTCAACTGGGGTTCACAAGCATATGTGTGTATGTAAGAATGATGTGTGAGAATGTGTACGTAATATACATACATATATACACACACACATACATACATACATATATACAAACATACATATATATATATATATATAGATATATATATATATATATCATATATATATATATATATATATATTAGGAAGGGCGTTAGGAAGGCATCCAGCCGTAGAAACACTGCCAGATTTGAATGGCCTGATGAGCTCTTCTGGCTTTCACACCCAGTAGAACCGTCCAACCCTGCTAGATGGAAAGCGGACGTAAACGATGATGATGATGATGATGATGATATATACAACTTATAAATAAAGGGAAACGAAAAAATTCTAATGCCAAATATGCCGAAATTGGACATATTATCCATAACCATATAATTTTTATACCATATAAAATTTTATACCATAAATTATATGGTTATGGACAATATGTCCAATTTCAGCATATTTGGCATTAGAAATTTTTTCGTTTGCCCTTATTTATAAGTTGTTTATAAATTTAACCTTTAGAGGTATTTTTTTAATATGCTGGCCATTTGATAAAATATTTTTTCGAAAATATTATATTATACCTATATATATATATATATATAATATATATATATATATATATATATTATATATATATATATATATATATATTATGTAGTATGTATGTATGTGTGTGTGTGTGTATGTATGTGTGTGTGTGTGTGTGTGTAAGGTGCAGGTATTGCAGTGTGGTAAAAGGTTTGCCTTCCAAGCGTATGGTTCTATGTTCAGTCCTACAGTGTGGCACCTAGGGTAAATGTCTTTTACTACAGCCCCTGGGGCAACTGAAGCCATGTGAATGGATTGGGTAGATGGAAACTGAAAGAATCTCATATATTTTTATATATAGATATAGTGTATGTGAGTATATATATATATATATATATATAATAGCTTAAAAGCTGCTTGATAGGGCGGTTATATACTAGTTTAAAAGCCCCGCTATTGGGTAAATAGCTTTTGAGCAACTGACACTGAATGGGAAGATCTGCAAACAGATCTCTGACTTGTTTTGAAGAATTTGTTGCAATTGCTTCCTCCAGGGTCATATCCCAATGATGATCATATTCATCACAAAAAATTATGTAAAAATATTGCTGAAAACAAGTGCAGTAGTGAAAACTTCGGAATCCAAAATTTTAGGATTGCAGGTTTGGATTTGGCCCTGAATGTTTTTAATTTACTCACAAAATTAGCCTTTAGATTATAAAAATTGTCATCATACAAAGAAAATTTGTTGCAAAAAGTCACTTAAAAAAATTGACAAAAACAATTACAGTAGTGAAAACTTCGGAATCCAAAATTTTAGGATTGCAGATCCAGATTTGGCCCAGAATGTTTTTAATTTACTCACGGAGTCAGCCTTGATTCCAAAATTATATGATATGTTGAGCTACGGCCTCTAGGAGTAAAGTTGTAAAATTGTGACACACTGATACACTGACATTCACATTTATTATATTATATTATATCATTATATTATATTAAGGCAGTAAGCTGGCAGAAATGTTAGCATGCTGGGCGAAATGCTTAGCAGTATTTCGTCTGTCTTCGTGTTCTGAGTTCAAATTCTGCCGAGGTTAACTTTGTCTTCCTTCCTTTTGGGGTCAATAAATTAAGTACCGGTTGTGTACCGGGGTTGATCTAATCGACTGACCTCTCCCGCAAAATTTCAGGCCTTGTGCCTTGAGTAGAAAATATTATATTATGTTATATCAAGGCAGCGAGCGGGCAGAAATGTTAGCACAATGGGTGAAATGGTTAGCAGTATTTTGGCTGTCTTTATGTTCTGAGTTCAGATTCCGCCGAGGTCGACATTGCCTTTCATCCTTTTGGGGTCAAAAAATTAAGTACCTGTTGCATACTGGGGTTGATCTAATCAACTGGCCCCACCCTCTCCCAAAATTTCAGGCCTTGTGCCTTGAGTAGAAAAGATTATTGTATTATATTAAGGCAGCATGCTGGTAGAATCATTAGCACACCAGGTGAATTACTTAGCAGTACTTTGTCTGCCATTAGGTTTTGAGTTCAAATTCTACCAAAGTCGACTTTGCTTTTCATCCTTTTGGGGTCAATAAAATTAGTGCCAGTTACATACCGGTGTCAAGGTAATCAATTTAATCCCCTCCCCCAAAATTTGAGGCCTTGAGCTTCCAGTAGAAAGGATTTAATAAAGTTGAAAATTTATTATAGTAGATATGTTTAATTTTGGGGAAACTTTATTTCAATTAAAGTGTATTTTATATGTGTGTGTGTGTTTGTATGTATGTATATATATATCTATCTATCTATCTATCTATCTATCTATTAAAGAAAGCAAAAAATAAAACAAAAATGATAGTGTTCAGTATGTTGGCCACAGGAATTTCTGTCAAAGGGACATGGTTAAATAAAGTTGTACATCATCTCCCTCTTTCTCTCACACACCCACTCTTTCTTTCTCTTTTATTATTACTCCCACTGCCACCATCAACACTGCTACTTTTAATAGAACATCATCAACTCTCCCTAAATTTCTTTGTCTCTCTTTCTTTCCTTCTCTTTTTCTTTCTCTCTCTCTTTCTGTCTGTCTTTGCCACCGCCCTCAATATCTCTATGCTTACTATTGCTCTCACCCCATCATGAGGAATAGTAGGAATGTCATTGAATAGTGAGAGAGGGTGGGGTCTAAGTGTGACACACTGACACACAGAAATTAGATTTCGTATTTATTATATCAGATATAATGTATGTGTACATATATATATATATATATATATATATATATATATATATATATATATATATATATATACATACATACATACACACACACACACATATACATAATGTATGGTGTGTGTATGTGTGTGTGTGTGTATAGATATATATAGATATCATATATATATCATATATATAATGTAAGTATGTATATAACTATGTGTTTTTGTCTGTCCCCTACTTCCACTTGGTAATGTAACCACTGTTGTGTTGGTTTGTTTACATCCCTAAAACTTAGCTGTTTGTCAAAAGAGACTGATAAATAAGGGTCAGGGTTAGAAAATAAGAACCGGGGTTGATTTGTTCGTCTAAACATTACAAGGCAGTGCACCAGCATGGCCATGGTCCACTATGTGTGTGTGTGCGTACACACACACACACACACACATGCAGGTACACATGTCACCACTATTGTCATCTTCACCATTAATTTAATAGCAAGTTGTATATCAATGAGTATCCATAAAAATAGGCTGATGTAATATGTGTGTGTGTGTGTGTGTGTGTGTGTAGACACAGGATGGAATATGATTGATTCATAGCCACAGCCTGTTGGAGTGAAATAGTGAATGAGGAATACATTTGCAAGAACAAACACATATTACAATACATTAACTATCTGTCTATCTATCTATCTATCTATCTATCTATCTATCTATCTATCTATCTATCTATCTATCTGTCTGTCTGTCTATCTATCTTATCTATCTATCAATCTATCTATCTATCTATCTATCTATCTATCTATCTATATACCTATCTATCTCTCTATATACCTATCTATCTTCTCTCTCTCTCTATCTATCTATCTACTTATTTATCTCTCTCTCTCTCTCTCTCTCTCTCTCTCTATCTATCTATCTATCCACCTATCTGTCTTTCTGTGTCTCTGTTTGTCAGTCTATCTACCAACCTATACATACATATATGAATATGCACACACACACACACACACAGACACACACACACACACACACACACACACACACGCACACACACAACTGAGTGGATTGGTGCAAAGCAAGATTGAAAAATTAGTACTCCAATACCAAAAGTAGTTTACAGTACTGTTCCTGTGAAAAACTGAAAAAAGCTCGGAGTAACTGTATGTGGTATTTTCTCAGCTTCAAGGAAATAGTACATATATGTATAATTTTATGTGTGTGTGTGTGTGTGTGTGTAGATATTTATATATGTTTATATATACAAGGGGTGTTGAAAAGGACCTGGCTTTGGGTAAAAGAAAATATAGGAGGATCAGTTAATTATGGTTTTATTCAAGATATTCTCCTCTCAGATTTATACACTTTTTGCAGTGGTCCTTCTGTTTTTCTAAGCCCTGTAGAAGAACTCTGAAGGCTGGGCCTCCAACCAGGCCTTTTGTGACAACCTCAAAGCCAGGAACTTTTTGGCAGTCCCTCATATATATATGTGTGTGTGTATATATACATACATAAATACATACATACATATATACATACATACATATAAACATGCATGCATATAAACATACATACATACACACATACATACATACACACATACATACATACATACATACATACATATATACATATATACATACATACATACATACATGCATACATGCATACATACATACATGCATGCATACATACATACATACATCGGGTCGGGACCCCCTTCGGTCATGACACTGATCATGGGATTGCACCTAGAAAGTTACCCTCCTAGTCACGAGCCTGGGCAAGGTTGTTCATGGAAGACCAGCAGTCGCCCATGCATACCGGCCTCCCGTCTCCATGCCACCAGTGTTATCCAAGGGAAAGGCAGCAGCCGATACAGCTTGGCACCTGTGATGTCACAACTCATTTCTACAGCTGAGTGAACTGGAGCAACGTGAAATAAAGTGTCTTGCTCAAGAACACAACACGCAGCCCGATCTGGGATTCGAACTCAGAACCTCACGATCGTAAGCTCGACGCTCTAACCACTGAGCCATGCGCCTTCACATACATGTATATTTAAAGCTCAGTATGTTTGTGTGTGTAAACCCACATAACTTCTGAAGTTCACAACTGATTTTCTTCAAACTGATAACAGACAGTACTTATGTTTTAGAGATGGTTTTAGACTCTTAAACGTTTTCACACATTCAGTAATGAAGCTTCGGAGGTCAGAAAACCCCCTTTCATGAGCTAAGTACGACTATTGTGGAGAAGGGAGGTAACTCTTTGTGAAGGAACTTGTCTTAAAATTTGCTAAGATATTGCTATTATTTACCTTTTTTATTATTCCTTATTAATGTACAATTGTCATCTTACTTTATTATGTCATATTTCTTGACAAAATGTCTCTAAAGAGATTCTCCATTGGTTAAAAAATGGTAGTAGCAGACAAATTGAAAAGGAGAGCCAATGAATTGTGACACGAGACTTCAATCAGACAATCACAAAATGCTGCATGTATAGCTATTGCAATAGTAATGAAAAGTGACAAGCAGCATAGTATTCACCTTACCATGAATGCTGCATTAACAGCTTCAGCCAGTACCTGCCCCCTCTTACCACAGGATAACTGTTGTCGTAGTGTTGCCATCTCTAGCCAACAGTTATCCTGTGCCAAAGAAGAGAAATAACTCAGAAACCATGGTCCGCTGATGCCCTTTTAGGCTGAGTTGGGACATTAGCTCCCTTATTCGAGGTATATGGATGCAGTTGTGCATTGGTAGCAAGCAGGAAAAGATGCTTTCCTGGGGCTAAACAAAAGTAGTAATATCATCCTAATCAGGGATGCCACTTAACATTGGCAAATAGATTTTACTCTGTAGTACCGTTACCATTTACTTCTCGCTCAGAGATTTAAGGATGATTGTTTTCCTCTTTTCCAGATCAGTGATTGTGTGTCACTTTAAAAGTATATTCCTCGGACAATGCCATCTCTAATTATTTTTCTCTTTTATTCTTTTACTTGTTTCAGTCATTTGACTGTGGCTATGCTGGAGCACTGCCTTTAGTCGAGCAAATCGACCTCAGGACTTATTCTTTGTAAGCCTAGTACTTATTCTATCGGTCTCTTTTGCCGAACTGCTAAGTTATGGGGACGTAAACACACCAGCATCTGTTGTCAAGCGATGTTGGGGGGACAAACACAGACACACAAACATACACACATATATATATACACATGACGGGCTTCTTTCAGTTTCCATCTACCAAATCCACTCACAAGGCTTTGGTCAGCTCAAGGCTACAGTAGAAGACACTTGCCCAAGGTGCCACACGGTGGGACTGAACCTAGAACCATGTAGTTGGTAAGCAAGCTACTTACCACACAGTCACTCCTACGTCTCTCTCTCTCTATATATATATATATATATATCGTCCGTAAACATTAATCTGAAGAAAGAAGTACACTCTAAGTTATACAGCAGTATATATTAAAGTTAGGTGAGGCTGGTTTATGGGATTACTTTAGGTTTCATGCCCATAAAGGGCCTGGCTTTATGATGTATCATCAAATTCCAAAATCAGTTAGCTAAAGGCCTCTCTAGTGAGTGGCCTCTGTAGAATAGGAAATGAGCTCGTGCTTACATTACACAAAATTGCTGCTAGTCTATTGGAACCCACAAGATAGCAGTGCCACAGGCGATCGACAAGCAAAGGGACACAACCCCTTTGTTAACATCGGCGATCGATAGCCAAGGGGAGACAATCCCCTTTGTTGACGTTGAATAACAAGCTCATTTTCTCCTCCATATTCTAGAGAAGCCACTTAGAAGAGAATCCTTCAGCCAACAGATTTTGGGATTGGATGATACGCCATAAAGCCAGGCCCTTTATGGACATGAAACCTAAGATAATCCCATATACCAGCTTCACATAACTTTAATATATATATAAAATAATAATAATAATAATAATAATAATAATAATTGTGTACAGTGCTCAGGTGCACTACAACTCATCTAAAGTGTATATATAATCAGGTGTAGTTTCGGCGGATTTCGGAAAGCATGAGGGCCTTAAAAGATGCAGTGTCATGGCAGTCAACAACTGACGCAGGCAGTTTATTCCATGCTTCAGCAACTCTGAGCGTGAAAAAATGTTTCCGAAAGTCATGAGAGCTGTATTGTTTTCTGACTTTGTAGGCATGTCCACGTGTGTTAGACACATGGAGATCAAAAAGGTGTTCAGTGTTGTTGTTGGTGAGGTGGTTGATAACTTTGTGGTGTTTACCAAGTCCGTCGCCAGACGCCGGAGCTTCAGTGAATCCATGCCCAGGGAAACAAGGCGCTCAGAATGGTAGGTGTCTGATGGAGGGTATGCGTTTGGTTGCACGTCTCTAGACAGATTCCAGGAGGTCAATGTTCTGTGCAAGATAGGGGTTCCAAACTGATGATGCAAATTCCAAGTGTGGTCGTACCATAGCTGTATACGGTTTTAAATAGATGGCTGGAGAGCGGCTAACTGAAGACC
Organism: Octopus sinensis; assembly: GCF_006345805.1. Lineage (NCBI taxonomy): Eukaryota > Metazoa > Mollusca > Cephalopoda > Octopoda > Octopodidae > Octopus > Octopus sinensis. The sequence continues at coordinate 15,136,493 of NC_043020.1, forward strand.
TGCTGAGTGATGCCAAGACACCCTCGGCCTTCCTGACAATCTTAGAGATATGCTTTGTCCAACGCAAATCACTGCTGACAGTGATGCCTAGGTCACGCTCGCAAGAGGATTTCTTGATATCAGTGTTGTGGAGGGAGTATGTGAACGCAGGGTTTTTTCTCCCAAAATGCATGGTGGTACACTTGTCCACAGCCAGTTTCAGTTGCCAGTCTGTGATCCATTGCTGCATTGTGTCTAGGTCTGATTGCAGGAAAGAGTTGTAGACATCAGGATCTGTCCTCTTGATTTCAAGGTACAGCTTGATGTCGTCTGCATATTTCAATACTGTGGCATTCTTTAAATTGGCATCTATGTCGTTAATGTATGCCACAAACAAGAGGGGACCAAGGACAGATCCCTGTGGTACACCCGATGACATCTCATATGGTGTAGAGTGCTGTCCTAGAACTGTGACAACCTCCTTTCGGCTGAGGATGAAGGATTTCAACCAGTTAAAAAGGTCATCCCCCACACCCATTGCAGAGAGTTTCACCATAAGCCTTTTGTGTGGCACAGAGTTGAAAGCCTTAGCAAAGTCAAGGTAGACAACATCCACCCATGAGCCACTGTCAGTAATCTGAGTAATGTCCTCAAGGAACTCGACAAGCTGGTCACTGCAGCTGGAGTTAGGGACAAATCCATATTGTGAGGGTCGGATGAGACTGTGAGAGCTCCAGAAGTTCCAGAGTGTTTCTCTGACACACGATTCCATCAGTTTTGCAATACAGCTAGTGAGACTGACTGGGCGATATATACATATATATACATATATATCTTTATATACATATATATACATATATACATATATATCTTTATATACAAAATAAGAAAATGGAGGAATAGATTTCTTTCAATCATCAACTTCCAGATAATACCAATTCATATAATTTATTAACTAATTATTTAGATTAAATAGGAACATCCAAATCCAACAGAATAAGACAGAATAAAACAATATACATCAATAAGTAAGATAATACCATAAAAAATGATTTGGTATTATCTGGAAGTTGATGATTGAAAGAAATCTATTCCTCCATTTTCTTATTTTGTATTATGAATTTGAGGTAAAACATTTTACCTTCGCCCATATAATACAATAAATGAATTTATTGCATTGCAATTCTAAGCATTTATGTATTAGCCTTCTGGGTACTTTATTGGCAGTATATTGGATAAATGATATCCCATAGTGGGTCACACTCGTAACCCCTATCTCACTTTGTATCTTTATATACATATATATTTTTTATCTTTCATCTGTTTCAGTCAGGAGACTGCAGCCATGCTAGGGTGCCACCTTGAAGAATTGATCCCACTGCTTATTATTATTTTTTAAGCCTGGTACTTATTTCATTGGTCTCTTTGGCTGAACTGCTTAGTTATGGTGAGGTAAACAAGCAAACACCAGTTGTCAAGTAGAGTTGGGGGACAAGTACAGACACAAGGACACACACACAGAGGATGGGCTTTTTTCAGTTTCTGCCTATCAAATCCACTCACATGGCTTTGGTAAACCTGAGGCTGTAGTAGAAGACACTTGCCCAAGGTGCCATTCAGTGGGACTGAACCCAGAAGCATGTGGTTGGGAAACAATTTTCTTACCACACTGCCACACCTGTACCTATGTATGTGTACATATACAATATGTATTTATATATAAAGATATGTTTAAATATGTTACCAATACATATATATATTTACATCCATATTTATATATATATAAATAGGTGCAGAAGTGGCTGTGTGGTAAGTAGCTTGTTTACCAACCACGTGGTTCCGGGTTCAGTCCCACTGCGTGGCACCTTGGGCAAATGTCTTCTACTATAGCCTTGGGCCGACCAAAGCCTTGTGAGTGGATTTGGTAGACGGAAACTGAAAGAAGCCCATCATATATATGTATATATATATATATGCGTGTGTGTGTTTGTGTATCTGTGTTTGTCCCCCCAACATTGCTTGACAACCGATGCTGGTGTGTTTAGGTCCCTGTAACTTAGCAGTTCGGCAAAAAAGACCGATAGAATAAGTACTGGGCTTACAAAAGAATAAGTCCCGGGGTCGAGATGCTTGATTAAAGGCGGTGCTCCAGCATGGCCGCAGTCAAATGACTGAAACAAGTAAAAGAGTAAAGAGAGAGTATATATATCCTTGTTCATCTCTTTGTTTTATGTCTGTTTTTACATGGTAGCATGGGTTAGATCTTTATATAATTGAGGCATTGTTTTACAGCCAGATATCCTTCTTCTCACTAATCCTTATCTGTTTTTAACATAAAGGAATCTCTTGTTTCACACATCTTCAAAGGAGCAAAGTGAGAGGAAAATTTTTGTGGACAGGAGAAGGGACAACATCACTGCTTGTAGCTCACAATTTTAATAGAGTGCAAACACAGACACATGCCTGTACACACACACACACACACACACACACACGCGTGTGCACAGGCATGCATGTATATAGCTGTTAGATTTATATGCCCTTCTAAATCAGATATAGATAGGATTAGCAAAAAGCTTATAGATAGAGTAATCCCTTCACTTTAATCTAAAATTACACTTAGTTTATGGTTTAACACTGTAGATGTCATAGATTAGTTTAGGGAATTGAAAGATAAAAATCAATTATATTTCTACAACTAGATAGGTGCAGGAGTGGTTGTGTGGTAAGTAGCTTGCTAACCAACCACATGGTTCCAGGTTCAGTCCCACTGCGTGGCACCTTGGGCAAGTGTCTTCTACTATAGCCTCGGACCGACCAAAGCCTTGTGAGTGGATTTGGTAGACGGAAACTGAAAGAAGCCCGTCATATATATGTATATATATATATATATATATATATGTATGTGTGTGTTTGTGTGTCTGTGTTTGTCCCCCAAGCATTGTTTGACAACCGATGCTGGTGTGTTTAAGTCCCCGTCACTTAGCAGTTCGGCAAAAGAGACCGATAAAATAAGTACTGGGCTTACAAAGAATAAGTCCCGTGGTTGATTTCCATTTATATATCCACTCACATTATTTTAGAGTCGGAGAAGATCTTATAGAATCTCCCATACAAATAGAATAAGGGAAAGAACTCTGCATGCTCCCTTTCTCTTTCTCTCTGTCTCTTTCTCTCCCTCTCTCTCCCCTCAGACTGGTAGATATGGGGAAGTAACCCTACAAGTTCTACCAGATGTGTCAGCAAAGTAGATTAGACCCTGCTGCTTCTCTTATACAGCTGGAGGAGGGGAAGTAATCATGATACCACAAAGTCTGCAAGACATAGCCACGTAATTTACTTGTTGAGCACTCTTCAAGGTATTCGATGTCTCGAAGATATTAAATGGGTTAGGCATAAATCAACTTGCTTTGGTATATTTGTTCATGATGGAAAGTTTAGTATTGATTCCCACATGACTAATTGCTCTGGGTTCCCAGAGAATATTTATTTTGTAACACTCCTGCTGGAGTGAATTGTCACACAAGCAAATGCTTGTCAAAAATTATATATGTCTATCTGTCTGCCTGCCTGCTTTCCTTTCTGCCTGTCTGCCTGTTTGCCTGTCTGTCTGCCTGCTTGTCTGTCTGTATGTACGTACGTATGTATGTATGAATGTATGTGTGTGTGTGTGTGTGCATGCATGTGTATGTATGTATGTATGTATGTATGCATGTCATTATTCAGTGTTATCTTAAGGCAGTGAGCTGGCAGAATCATTAGCACACTGGGCGAAATGCTTAGCGGTATTTCATCTGCTGTTACGTTCTGAGTTCAAATTCCACCAAGGTTGACTTTGCCTTTCGTCTTTTTGGAGGTCAATGAAATAAGTACCAGTTATGCACTGGGGTAGATATAATCAACTATCCCTTCCCCCAAATTTTCAGGCCTTGTGCCTACAGTAAAAAGGATTATTCAGTTTTATTTTAAGATTTCTTGTCAATAGAGAAAGAACCAGTTTCTAACTTAGATCCAAGGCTCCTTCATAGGAATTTCAACAATATCTAGAAACAAAGTCATGGGTATGTAGTGGTAGCATGAGTGCTCTTGAACTTTAGCGGTCCACATTGTAGCTTTCCACTACCCATTTTGGTTCACCACGGGATGGTTAGATCCATTTAGTTTTACTTGGACTGCCCACATCTTTAATATGATGGACTAGCTTAGTGTCTGTTTGTCAGTTATAAAATGGGAAGTTCTGGCTCGCTAAGTCCCTAGGGAGGATAGTTTTGTTATGAGTGACCTGGAACGTGATGTGAAAACAATTTGGATTTCAATTTGCAGTTTTCAGTTTGAGCAGATTTCAAACTAGAATCCTGGACATTAAGCTTAGCATCCTACCAACACTTGAATAGAAGTAACCAGAATTATTGTGAAGCTGTATTTCAGGATTTTCTACCACACTTTTACTACATATTGAGCAGGACCATTTTCTTGAAAGGGTTAGTGGCTTGTCTGTTTTCCTGCTTACAAGAAATTTGGTCTTTGCTAAGTGAACTCTAAAGTCCTTTGATTCCAGTGTTTGCTTCCACATCTAGACTTTCATTTCTAGGTTTACTTCCACACCTAGACTTTCACTTCTACATTAATTATGGCTGTTCTAAGTTAGTGAACTTGTTAGAAAGAGTGTATGGGTAGCATCTCTCTATCACTTGTCCCTCTCACTTATCTCTCTTGCCCATTGCAAGGTACATGTAAAATGAATTGCATCAGATTTGCTAGTACCCATACCCTCTACCACTATACTTTCCGTACTTCAAACTATTACTTCCCACCCCTTGGGTAACTTGTTGATATCCATCATTCACTACTACCATTCATCTGTTTCTCTTACTAGCCATCACTCTCTCATTGCCTCTGCTATCATCTCACTCCAGTTCACTCTGTTTTTACCATCATACTCATGCTTCCTCCACCTGCCCATTCTAGTTCTTCTGTGATTATTTCCTTTTCTGTTTACTCCTCAGCTACAAAGATAGTCCCATATGAACAAACACATCATAGAGTTGTCAGGATTCTTTAAACTTATGGGGTATGAAGCAATCTACCTTGTACCCCATAATAAAATAAGCAGTGGTTGACAAAAGAGTGAAGGCAACATGAGGTCGGGAGGATTCTTTCATCTTGTTGTGGGCATGATAACTTCTCTAGATGCCACAATAAACTGTATCCAGTACATTCTGTAAACGTGATTGACGATAAGAAGGACATGCAGCCATAAAACAAAATTAAAAATTATATTGGCCTCAGAGCGTTGGGCCTCACAGAGGCAATGACGAAGGACTGAGATCTCTGGAGATATGCTGTGACTGCAAAGACCCGGGCTGCTTCTTGCACCAGTTCCACATTGCCCCTGCCTATTCAAAGTACCTTGGATTTCAGAACATTCCGCTGTGCTTGAGGAGACCTATTGAGTCAAGTACACGAACATCGAAAGAAATATCAATGGAAATAGTAGTTGTAATACCTGTGCTGGTGGCACATAAAAAGCACCATCCGAACGTGGCTGATGCCAGCACCGCCTCGACTGGCTTCTGTGCCGGTGGCACGTAAAAAGCACCATGTGAACATGGCCGATGCCAGCGCCACCTTGACTGGCTTCCGTGCCGGTGGCACGTTAAAAGCAGCAACCGATCGTTTCCGCTGCCAGACTCGCCTGGCACGTAAAAAGCACCCACTACACTCGCGGAGTGGTTGGCATTAGGAAGGGCATCCAGCTGTAGAAACACTGCCAGATCAGACTGGAGCCTGGTGCAGCCTTCTGGCTTCCCAGACCTCGGTCGAACCGTTCAACCCATGCTAGCACGGAAAACGGACGTTAAACGATGATGATGATTGGAGTGAGATGCAGTGTGCAAGAGAGAAGAATGCATTGGTTTGGTCCTGTGATGCATATGGATGTAGACAACTGCATACTGAAGTTCTGAGCACTTAAAGTGGATGGAACTTGTAGAAGAGGAAGATTCAGGAAGACATGGGACAAAGTACTGAAGGCTGATCTCAAGATTCTGAGCCTTACAAATGAGATGATTAAGAACTGAGATGTCTGGCACATTGCTGTACTCAAGGAGACCTGTCTGTCACTGCAGAATCGATACTGGTGTTGGTGCCACAAAAAACTCAAATGTGCTGGTGTCATATTAAAAGCACTGGTGCTGGTGCTACATAAAAAAGCATCCAGTATGCTCTGTGGAGTGGTAGGCATTAGGAAGGGCATCCAGCCGTAGAAACCATCTCAGAACAAACAATGGAGCCTGGTGTGCCCCATGGCCTTACCAGCTCCAGTTAAACCGCCCAACCCATACCAGCATGGGAAACGGATGTTAAATAATAATGATGATGATGATGATGATAATGATGATGATGACGATGGTGGTGGTGGTGGTGGTGGTGGTGGTGATGGTGATGGTGATGGTGATGATGATGATGATGATGATGATGACGATGACGGTGGTGGTGGTGGTGGTGATGGTGATGATGATGATGATGATGATGGTGGTGGTGGTGGTACAAACACCTCCAACCTGTCCTTGGAAAGCAGTAGTTCCAAATAAGAACTGACTCAGACTGTGATGACCCATGTCAGCAGGGGTAGAATGACAATTATGAAGATGATGACTATGATGATGATGATGATGATATGATATAATGGGGAAACAGTTTTTGTTTTAGATACAAATTACAATTGTATTCTAATTATATACTTTTCCATCAAATTTTGTTTTCAATATTTTGGATGAATTCCTTAAAGTCTACTTGGAACAGTAACGTTTCCAAATTCCTCATCAACGTGTCTTGACCTATAAAGACTCATCTTCAGGTTGGCGCATGTTACTGCCTGTTTATAGTAAGCAGGACCGATGTAACTGATGGTTAGATTTATGTTATTAGTTAGATGTTAATTTTTATTTTTAATATTTTTTATTCTTTTACTCGTTTCAGTCACTTGGCTGTGGCCATACCGGAGCACTACCTTCAAGAGTTTTCGTTGAACAAAAAGACCCCAGGGCTTATATTTTTTTAAAGCCTAGTACTTACTCTGTTGATCTCTTTTGCCAAACTGCTAAGTTATGGGAACATAAGCACACTAACACCAGTTGTCAAGTGGTATTGGGGAGACTAACACAGACACAAAGACACACACATAGATAGATACACACATACATACATACATACATACATACATACATACATACATATATATATATATATATATATATACACATTAGGAAGGGCATCCTCGTTAGGAAGGGCATTCTGTTAGGAAAGGCATTCCGTTAGAAAGGGCATCCTGTTAGGAAGAGCATCCTTGTTAGGAAGGGCATCCCGTTAGGAAAGGCATCCCTACACTCTCGAAGTGGTTGGCGCTAGGAAGGGCATCCAGTTGTAGAAACTCTGCCAAATCAAGATTGGAGCCTGGTGCAGCCATCTGGTTCGCCAGTCCTCAGTCAAAATCGTCCAACCCATGCTAGCATGGAAAGCGGACGTTAAACGATGATGATGATGATGATATATATATATGGCAGACTTCTTTCAGTTTCCATCAACCAAATGCACTCTCAAGGTTTTGGACAGCCTGAGGCTATTTGTCTATTTCTCTGGAGTATAGATGTATGGCTTACTAATCAGTTTTTGGCTTTTATGGTTTTTTTCCACCAGGAACCTTTCGTAACGCCTCCCCCTATTGGGAATTTTTCATTGTTATATTTTCGTTGTTAAACTGCTTTTTTACTCAGATTTTACAAACGGACAAAACCCTTTGTAACCTTTCGTCCTGTTTTGTCCCTTTATGTGATAATTGATTGTTGTCAGCCCTTGTGGCCAATAAAAGAATTAATTATTATTATTATCTAGTTCTGGTTTGTGTTGTGTGGTGCATTGTTCTTTGCTGTAAGTACATAATGAGTTAGTAGGATGGTATCATACAGGCATAACCAGTTTAATAGTTAACATTGTGAGGTTTGCAACTTTTAGAAGAACTAGAAATCAATTCTGTACTAAAATTCAGCATTTAGAAAACAGGCAAATTCAACTCCCGGCAACAAAATGATTCTATTTCCAGTCAGAAATACTCAGATAGAAAATAGCAGATACACTTGCATCCATTTATATCTAAGACACAATTGTATGATTGTACTTATATTAAGACCACAAATGTCCACAAGGATACAAAATGTCAGTGGTGAAATTTCTATTTTGAAAAGCATTTAGATTCTCCACAAACAAAGAACAAGATAATGAAGTCTAGAGAATGACACAAATACTTATCAATAATGGATATTTTAACAAACTAATTGACCAATACAACATATTACATTAAACAGTAAATCTATTAATAATGGATAAAATGCATACAAATGTATTGTGAATTATATGCGTATTAACTATAGAATATAGAACACTTGATCTGAAAGCTCTTAAAGCAGAACATAAAATGCATTGTTAAATCATAAACAAACACTTATAATATACTAGAAAAACACTAAAATGAACCCTTTCGTTACTGCATTTATTTTGAGATGTTTTGTGTTTCTTCCAATTACTTTAAATATAACGAAGAATTTAGTAAAATAACATGGTTATCATTGAGCTAGTGTTAGGAACATAAATTGTGACTAAGATTTGGTGGAAGATTTTTCTTCAAAACTTATGAAAACAAGACATTTGTACTCAGGGCCAGAGCCGGTTTCAGCCGGGTTGGTAACGAAAGGGTTAAAACCTTAATAATAACAAATGACAAGCATCTAAACCGGCAAACAATAACTAATGGGATTTATTAAGTTGATTGCAAAAGTGAAAGCTGGAGAAGTTCACAAATCCAACTGTTATAGTTCTATTACAAGTATGACATTTAAAAATGAAAAAAATGAACAAATCTTTATATATAAAAGTAAGGTTGTGTGTCTGTCTCCTACAATTTAGATTCCTAACTACTCCCACATTTTGCGGCGCAGTTTAACCAAAACCGGGTATCTTATAGTCGTGATTCATATCGAGCCCTTCTGGGTATTAGCGCGTGTCTACGATGAGTCTACAATTTTAAAAATAATTTACCATCATTTTTTACCATTTTAATGCATTTTTTCGCTATTATATAAAGGAAGTAACTCTCTAAAAATGTCTACGATGAGTCTACGATTTAAAAAAAAATTTACCATCAGTTTTTTTCCATTTTTAATGCATTTTTTTGCTATAACTCTCTAAAAAATGCTTTATAGTTATTTCCCTTACAAACCCGAGCAACGCCGGGCGATACTGCTAGTTATATATATACAGGAATTAATTTACAAATTAATACAATTAGAATTAATATACTAAACTTAATTTTAAATATTTAGTATATTAATTTCAAATTAAGTTTAGTATATTAATTCTAATTATATTAATTTATAAATTAATTCCTGTATATATAATTTTTTCATTTTTTCATTTTTAAATTTCATTTTTGGATTTGGTTTGCAAGATTCTTTATGTGAGTTCATGTGTTGAAGTATATTCTGTTATGTCTGGGGAGAGTCATTTTATTTTAGTGCCTTATAATATAACACACTCATTTTTAAATGTTTTTCCCTTGAAATTTTTTCCATATATATATATTTTTCCATGTATTTTTCATATCTTTTCATATCTTCATTCGTGTTTTACGCGTAACATTCACCGGAATTTTTGTCATTCGTATTAGTTTCCATTCATCCTCTTCATTTGGATATATACATCTCTTTATAATGTTATATTTTCTTCTCATTAGTATATATTTTTTCCGCATTCGTATATATTTTTCATTTTTCAATTTTCATTTATATATATATTTTTTAGGCGTAATTCACATTTAATTCTTAATTAATTATGGCTTAAACTGCAGGGTTCAATGAATTTATTTACACACCTATATGTTTTGACATACTAGGAATTTATTTATACATCTGTTTAGTTTGATATACTTTTAAGTTGGAATATATAATGATAGATAAAATTATAAAAGTGGGATCGGTAGACCTGAAGATTGGGGTTGTATATAAGGGGAGGTTCTGTAAGAGACTGCATGTCTCAAGAACATAGTATACAACATCATGAAACATGTGTAGTCGACAGCTTTTAACATGAATAGTAAGTATTAAATATAATATTCTATGACATGGTTGAATTTATATTCTGATTTGATGAATTTTATAGGGATTTCTGTCTCTAATGATACTTTGATATATATATATATATTATATATACACACACACACAAATATATATATGTTGCCATGATAGATCGTTAGCCACTACACACATTTTCTTCTCTCCTTGTTTTTCTGCGTCCCTTTCTGTAGAAGAGCATAGGCTCGAAACGTAAAAGACTTTTTCTATTCCTGAGCGTTATACTAATACATCTGTTTGTTTTGTACACCACCTGTCTTCGTCTTTTGTTTTTTCGTAAACTCTCCCTATATATATATATATATACAAAATGAGAAAATGGAGAAATATATCTAAATCAATCATCAACCATCAGATAATACCCAATCAATACTTTATTAAACCATTACACAATAGCAATGATATTATACATTAATATAGTACAAATATAACAAGACATAGAAATAGAAATAGAAAATACATTTACATTGTAGCTATATATATATATCTATATATATATATATATATATATATATATCATACTAATACAATTGTTCGTTTGTTTTCCACCTGCCTTCGTCTTTTGTTTATTTTCATAAAGCTTCCCGTTATATATATACATACATACATATATAAGGAGAAGTACAAATAAATAGTGAAAGGAAATGGGATAGTTGTATCTGTATGTTTGCTTACAAAATGTAAAGAAAAGGAGAGAATTTTAGAGGATGGGATAGGAAGGCAATGTTAGGTGCAGGTAAGTGTTTTAGTAGTGAATGGAATTGATAGTATATGACCTTGAACACATAAGTGGTGCTTTGGAAATAATGATGATGATGATGATGATGATGATGATGATGATGATGATAATAACAACAACAACAACAATAATGGTAACAAGAACAATATCAATATTTTGAAATACATTCTGACAAATGATCTAACAGAAACAAGGGACTTGTTCAGATTTGCTTCAATTTTAGTAGGTGAACTGGTTGGAAAGAAAGAGAAGAAAGTAGACAGACAATCTGGAAAAAGACATCTGAAAATCTTAGAAATACCCTACAATTTAGATGTATTGCAAAAGTCAGCATTACTTGGAATGGTACGCATATTGCACAAAGGACTGTCTGTCTGAGGTCCTTGTTGTGACTTGACAAACAGTACAAACACCCGGTAGCCACAATATCTTCAATATCTTCAACAATCTCACAATATTGTATATTGTGTGACAATAATAATAATGATAATAATAATAATAATAATAATAATAATGATAATAATAATAATAATAATAATACAAGAACAAACATACAAATATTTAGGGATAAATGAAGGCTCTGGTATTCAGCATGCAAGCATGAAAGAGAAGATCAGGAAGGAATGTTATAGGAGAGTTCGTGCAGTCCTGAAATATGAACTAAATGCACGTAACAAGGTGTTAGCTATAAATTCCTTAGCAGTTCCAGTTGTTACTTATAGCTACAATGTGTTGAACTGGAATATGAGTGAAGTAAAGAATATAGATAGGAAAATACGCAAGCTGCTGAGTTGTAATAGGATGCACCACCCAAAGGCAGATGTAGATCGCCTTTACCTTCCCAGAGCCCAAGGAGGTCGAAGCCTGATCCAATTTGAACTAGCTTACAAAACAACCACAATTGGACTGACTAAATATCTCGAAATATCAAATGACTGGATGCTAAAGCTCGTGGAAAATCACGAGAGATGAAAGAAGCTTCATTCTATCATAAAGGAAAGCAAAAAATTTGCTATTGATCTCGTGCAGGATACCCAAACTGAACAACCCGAGGGAAGTACGGCAACTATTGTTGCAAAGAAGGTGAAAATGATGGCAACGAAAAAAGTGCACGAGCAATTGGCTGATAGGTGGGAGGAGAAACCTCTGCACGGCAAATATGTGACCCGTAGCAAACAAGCTGATGTTGACCAGAAGCAAAGCCATCAGTGGCTACGGAGCTCAGGGCTAAAAGCAGAGAGCGAAGGTTTCATCCTGGCTGCTCAAGATCAAAGCCTATTAACCCGGAACTACCAGGCCAATGTGATGAAAAATGGAGCAGACCCAAAATGCCAATTCTGCAACGACATGATTGAAACAGTGGACCATCTAATCTCTGGATGTAAAGTCTTAGCACCAGTGGAGTATAAATTAAGACATGACAGAGTTGGCCAATATCTACACTGGCTAATAAGTCGGCATTACAATATCAAAACTGCCGACAAGTGGTATAATCACCACCATGAGGCTGTAACTGAAGGAGAAAATGTAACCATTCTGTGGGACTTTCCAGTACATACAGACCGAACCATCAAGGCCAATAAACCAGATATTGTTGTGAAAGACCAAAACAATAAAGTTTGCTTATTGATCGACATGAGCATCCCCTGTGATCATAATATCTCAGCGAAAGAGTTTGACAAGCTCAGAAAATATAAAGACCTACTCATTGAAATTGAGAAAATGTGGCATCTCAAGGCGGTTACAATACCAGTGATCGTAGGAGCACTAGGAATGATCAAGAAGGGAACCGAAAATTATATGAGAATGATCCCTGGCTTACCATCCCTGCAAGAAGTTCAAAAGATTGTCTTAACTGGTACATCACATGTATTGAGAAGAGCCTTGTCGATGTGAGAATTGTTGCTGCTCATGTATTTTAATTTAACTTAAAAAAAAAATTTTTTTTTTAAATGAACGAACTATAGAGTTTGGTTTAATGGCCTACCGATGTATACTATGAGTTTCTTTGCCCTAGGAGTCGGGAAGACACTCGGCAAGAAATGGAAGCAAATTTGAAAGAAGAAAAAAAAAGTAATAATAAATAATAATAATAATAATAATAATAATAATAATAACAATAATAATAATAATAATAATAATAATTGACCTGATGCATAACTTCTGATCTTAACTGATTGGAAGTGTTATCATGTACATTGTTTCGTCTTGGTATAAAAGATGGGCTACAGCAAATATTCTGCTCAATACCACAGATTTGCTTGTCAGTTGTTTGACCTTGTGGCAAGACAGTATGATAAGGTGGCTCTTTGGAAATTATGGCCTAGAAAGATCAAAGGCATGGTATGACCAAATCCAGGGTGATTTACTGAGAATGAAGATTGCAAAATCCTGTGGGATGCAATGATTCCTTGTGATCACCGGCTCAGACATTGGAAATTTGACATTGTTGTGGTGAAAAGAAAAACCCTGCATGATAATTGACAGGTCAACAGGATTGAAGAAAAAGAAAAAGAAAAAGTGAACAACTATAGGCGCAGGAGTGGCTGTGTGGTAAGTAGCTTGATTACCAACCACATGGTTCCGGGTTCAGTCCCACTGCGTGGCACCTAGCCTCGGGCCGACCAAGGCTTTGTGAGTGGATTTGGCAAACGGAAACTGAAAGAAGCCCATCGTATATATGTATATATGTATGTGTGTGTGTGGTGTGTGTGTGTGTGTGTGTGTGTGTGTATATATGTTTGTGTGTCTGTGTTTGTCCCCCCCAACATCGCTTGACAACTGATGCTGGTGTGTTTACATCCCAGTAACTTAGCAGTTCGGCAAAACAGACCGATAGAAAAAGTACTAGGCTTACAAAGAATAAGTCCTGGGGTCGATTTGCTTGACTAAAGGCGGTGCTCCAGCATGGCCGCAGTCAAATGACTGAAACAAGTAAAAGAGTAAAAGAGTAAAGAGTAACTATGACAAATTGAAGCGGGAAATATGAAGGTTGTGGTCAATGAGGAGAGTAGACGTGATACAAATAGTAATTGGTGCACTTGGAAATATCGACATTCAGCAACCAGCATGGATCAAAAAGATTGGTACAAATGTAAAAATGGAACTCCTATAAAAGACATCATTGCTTGGAACTGCATGAGTTCTCCATGGGGTTCCTAAAGCAAGATCAGTAAACAAGTGCCACATTAGTCTGCTGGATGTGAGCAGCTGGCATTTTCTATCATACCCTGCTAAATAAGATGAGAATTTTCAACATAATAATAATAATAATAATAATAATAATAATAATAATAATAGCAGAACGCACTGCACACATCCTACGCAGAACACTTTCCATACAATAACTATCAGAGCATCACAACAAATCACAGCACATACCCAAGGCACACAGAGCTGCGCTCGGTAGTGAAGTGAAAGCACGCTATAAAAATAAAACTACTGAATAATAATAATAATAATAATAATAACAATAATAATGTGTGAATCAAAGAGATAGTTTATACAATTATTTTATTTTTATTTTTCCATCTGACTTTAAGCCTTTATCAAACTGGTTTCTTAGTTGTTATTGTTCATTTTGTCGTTGTTTTTGTAGTTCATCTTGTTGTTAGGCCGCAGGTCAGCCCCGATCCGACAAACCATTGATCATTATTAAATATAATAATAAGAAAGCATATGCATAAGTATGCATAAGTGGACTGGCCAGTCCACTTATGCATACCTTTCCTTCTTGGGACACAAAGCTCTACTTGTGAAGACCTGTTGAGGCAAGTGAAAATCAAAATTGAAATCGATCAACATCAATGGAAATTGTAGCTGTGATACCAGTGCCGGTGGCACATAAGAGAACCATCCGAACGTGGCCGTTGCCAGTGCTGCCCCGACTGGCCTCCGTGCTGGTGGCACGTAAAAAGCACCATCCGATCGTGGCTGTTTGCCAGCCTCGTCAGGCACGTAAAAAGCACCCACTACACTCATGGAGTGGTTGGCGTTAGGAAGGGCATCCAGCTGTAGAAACACTGCCAGATCAGACTGGGCCTGGTGCAGCCTTCTGGCTTCCCAGACCTCAGTTGAACCGTCCAACCCATGATAGCATGGAAAGCGGACGCTAAACGAAGATGGTGATGATTAACATTTAGGAATGTAAAAAAAAAAAGAGGGGAAATAAAAAAGAAGCATGATTATATTGAAATAGAGAAGTATAATATACTGAAGAAAGGTATAAATGTCATTTTGGAAGCACTCCGTCGGTTACGACGACGAGGGTTCCGGTTGATCCAAATCAACGGAACAACCTGCTCGTGAAATTAACATGTAAGTGGCTGAGTACTCCACAGACACATGTACCCTTTATGTAGTTCTCGGGGGTATTCAGCGTGACACAGAGAGTGACAAGGCCGGCCCTTTGAAATACAGGTACAACAGAAACAGGAAGTAAGAGTGAGAGAATGTTGTGGTGAAAGAGTACAGCAGGGATCACCACCATCCCCTGCTGGAGACTCGTGGAGCTTTAGGTGTTTTCGCTCAATAAACACTCACAACGCCCGGTCTGGGAATTGAAACCGTGATCCTATAACCGCGAGTCCGCTGCCCTAACCACTGGGCCATTGCGCCTCCACATAAATGTCATTATTGAGGAATTGAAGCAAAAGATGAAGGCCAAGGTGTCCAAGCTGTAAAGATTTAAACAAAGAACATAACAAAACAGAATCAACCATCATCATCATTGTTCGACCGTGGTCGAGACAATGGAATTTACTATGTTACGCCAGACTTCACAGTCCATCATAGCATTACGGAGGTCCTGTTGCTGGATGCCTGTATCCCTGGAGATTACATCAGGGTAGGAGAGTGTGCGCCCTCTGGTATTGCGAGTAGATGGCTTCCAGAGGAGAAGAGTAGAAATTACTTCTTTTTCAGCTCTACAACAATGTCCAGCAAACTGGACTCTCCTACCTTTCACAAGAGATGACACAGGTGGTAATTTCCCATATATTTGCATTTTGGTTGGATGGCGCTTCCACGAGAGATTTTGAGCTCTCATAAGGAGGTGAGTGTAGGTTCCATCCAACCGCCTCTCAAGGTTTTTTTTGGTAACGTCCAGGTTTCTGAGCCATATAGTAGAATTGGTTCGACTGTGGCTTTGAATATTTCAAGTTTGAAGTCTCTACTTAGATTTGATGACCAGATCTTATGCATGTCATTACAGAATCAATAGAATGTTCCAGTACAATCAGAAAAAGCGCACCAAAACCTTGAGGGTAAAAGAAAGAAAGATTAACACTCGGTGCAGAAGAAAGCAAAAGATTTTGGTCAAACATCCAGGATAATGAGACACAGCATAATAAAAATGCTGAATGGCTGAAGGAATTGAGACAATAAAACAGATGTGATATAAAGCTGACATCTTTATATTATTTCTTTATTACCCACAAGGGGCTAAACACAGAGGGGACAAACAAGGACAGACAAACGGATTAAGTCGATTACATTGACCGCAGTGGGTAACTGGTACTTATTTAATCGACCCCGAAAGGATGAAAGGCAAAGTCGACCTCGGCGGAATTTGAACTCAGAACGTAACAACAGACGAAATACCTATTTCTTTATTACCCACAAGGGGCTAAACACAGAGGGGACAAACAAGGACAGACAAACGGATTAAGTCAATTACATTGACCGCAGTGGGTAACTGGTACTTATTTAATCGACCCCGAAAGGATGAAAGGCAAAGTCGACCTCAGCGGAATTTGAACTCAGAACGTAACAACAGACGAAATACCTATTTCTTTATTACCCACAAGGGGCTAAACACAGAGGGGACAAACAAGGACAGACACACGGATTAAGTCGATTACATCGACCCCAGTGGGTAACTGGTACTTATTTAATCGACCCCGAAAGGATGAAAGGCAAAGTCAACCTCGGCGGAATTTGAACTCAGAACGTAACAACAGACGAAATACCTATTTCTTTATTACCCACAAGGGGCTAAACACAGAGGGGACAAACAAGGACAGACAAACGGATTAAGTCGATTACATTGACCGCAGTGGGTAACTGGTACTTATTTAATCGACCCCGAAAGGATGAAAGGCAAAGTCGACCTCGGCGGAATTTGAACTCAGGACGTAACGGCAGACGAAATACGGCTACGCATTTCGCCCGGTGTGCTAATGTTTCTGCCAGCTTGCCGCCTTTTTATGACATCTTTATATGAATGAATTGCAGCTCAATATATTAACCCCTTGAAGGCGGTGAGCTGGCAGAAACGTTAGCGCGCCGGACGAAATGCTTAGCAGTATTTCGTCTGTCGTTACGTTCTGAGTTCAAATTCCGCCGAGGTCGACTTTGCCTTTCATCCTTTCGGGGTCGATAAATAAAGTACCAGTTACCCACTGGGGTCGATGTAATCGATTTAATATCTATGTCTGTCCTTGTATGTCCCCTCTGTGTTTAGCCCCTTGTGGGTAATAAAGAAATAGGTATTTCGTCTGTTGTTACGTTCTGAGTTCAAATTCCGCTGAGGTCGACTTTGCCTTTCATCCTTTCGGGGTCGATAAATAAAGTACCAGTTACGCACTGGGTCGATGTAATCGACTTAATCCGTGTGTCTGTCCTTGTTTGTCCCCTCTGTGTTTAGCCCCTTGTGGGTAATAAAGAAATAGGTATTTCGTCTGTTGTTACGTTCTGAGTTCAAATTCCGCCGAGGTCGACTTTGCCTTTCATCCTTTCGGGGTCGATAAATAAAGTACCAGTTATGCACCGGGTCGATGTAATCGACTTAATCCGTGTGTCTGTCCTTGTTTGTCCCCTCTATGTTTAGCCCCTTGTGGGCAGTAAAGGAATATATTAACCCCTTGACATTTAAACTGGCTATATCTGGCCAAAACATTCTCCCTGTATTGTGTTCAGGCTGGCCAGATTTGGTCTCTTACACCTACCCTACAATGTCATTCTAAAAATATACATCAGAATTAATGCAAGGTTACAGGTCTTGGTACAGCAAGGATTTTAAGGAAAGGCTTGTCTATGTAAGGCACACGAGAGAAAGCAATAAGGGACCTTTGTTAACATGTAGATGACTGCTCTCTCACTGGAATGGCTTGACTGTTCAACATCTAAATGTCTGAGATTTCAAAAAAAATGAAACATATTAATACTAACCAGTAGTATCGACATACAGACATATGCACACATATGTACAACAGACACATGTACATGTATGAGCCCAGACATATGCATGCACACACACACACACACACACACACACACACACACGCACACACACACACACACACATGCACACACACACACACACACACACACACACACACACACACACACATGCATATAAAACATGAGAGAAAGAGGAAAACTAATGGAGTTTACAAAATTCTTTATTAACCCCTTACCCAGCAGAAACGAATATATGCATTTTGACCGGTTTGAAATCGTTTTTTTCCATCTCTGGCGAGTTAACTCGTCAAAAGATAGACTCGCCAAAATCGACAGCAAACGAGTTCCTTCGTCTAAAAACGGGTTAACTCGTTTCTGCCCAAAGCGGTAATTTAAAATCAATATTATTGAATTAAAATTCATAATAAATAAGGTTTGAAATATACCTCGAAATCACCATTCAAAACATAGTAAAATAAAACAATTAAAAAATATGTCTGAAAAAATACATTTATTTTCAAAATAATTGTTGGGTAAGGGGTTAATTACTATGGTCGTTTCAAGCCATTGAACGTTGGTGTCTTTTTGGTGAGATGCTGCTCAAACAGTTGTGGTGCATCAATGGTCAAAATGTGTTTTGTCAGGTGACTTGTCGAAATGTACTTTGTTCTTTAATCTCTGTTTCGCTTATTTCAATTGCAATACATTTTGGTAGATACTCACATAAATGAGAAACCTGAGTTAAAGGAAAAAAAGAATAAGTGATTAATAAAGAATCTTGTGAATTTCATTTTCTTTCTCATATTTTATAAACTCTACAGACACAAAGGAATATGAAGTAAATCAAGTGGCATTTAAATCCATTCTGTTGATGACATCAGATAGCCAAATACAGTGAACAGGCTTTAAATAGCACACATATGCATATATATATATATATATATATATAGAAAATAGTAAAAAGTGAAAAAACTACAGAAGGCTTGTTTTAGAAGGTTAAAAAATATATATTTGAGTCATTATGTCTGAAGAATGTTATAAATTTTTTTCTTACAATGACATAGTTTTTGAAGAAAGACCGGTTTCGCGTTCAGCTTTTCAAATTTCTTACAAAGCCACAGACGCCAAACAATACCTACTTTTTGATTCATGCCACCCAAGACACACTAAAACAAACATCCCCTTCAACCTTGCAAGAAGGATATGCACAATAGTGTCAGAACAAAATACCAGGAACTTTAGACTGCAAGAACTCAAAAACACCCTAATTGACAGACATTACCCAGCTCAACTCATAGAGGATGGGATCAGACGTGCAACAGAAATCAACATAGAAACTTTGAGAAAAGTTCAACACAACAACACACCTTCCCTGAAAATACTACCTTACATATCCACATACAACCTCAGAAACAAAGAAGCTTTCACCATCATCACCCAGAATTTACCAATACTTGATAAGGACCCCAAATTAAAGGAAATTCTAAACACACACCAAATCATTAAAAGCTACAAACAACCTAAATCACTTAAAAAGATTCTCACAAAGGCAAAATTGTTTTCTGAAATTACGGATGCAAAAGTAAAAAAATGTGGTAGACCGAACTGTGCAACATATCCAAACCTACTAGAAGGATCAGAATTCCTCTTCAAAGAGGGACAGAAATTCAAGATCAAATCTAATTTTACTTGTGCCTCTGAAAACATAATTTATGTCATAAAATGCTCGGGCTGCCACCAAAACTACGTGGGGTCCACGGGGCTATCACTCAGACGTAGATGCACACTGCATTGACAACAGATTGCATTCCCAGAATACAGAATGATACCCTTTAGTGAGCACATTAAGAAATGCGCAAAGCAACTACTACCACAATTTTTAATCTTTCCATTTTACCAATGTGCTATCGGAACACCAACACAAATTAGACTAAACAAGGAAACATTCTTCATTGAAAAATACAAGCCCAAACTTAACCATTCCAACATTCTTATACAGAGAAACTCACTCCAAAAGAAAAGCAAGAAATATTAAGCGATTATCTCCCTTACACTGGAAGAAATCACTTATTACCTCCCCTTATCTGGAACTCTCTTTCACTCTCCTTCACACTTCTCAACGTAAACATAACGATGTAAGAAATTTGAAAAGCTGAACGCAAAACCGGTCTTTCTTCAAAAACTATGTCATTGTATGAAAAAAATTTATAACATTCTTCAGACATAATGACTCAAATATATATTTTTTAACCTTCTAAAACAAGCCTTCTGTAGTTTTTTCACTTTTTACTATTTTCTATATATTCAACCACGTGCTTTCACACACCAACTTTTTCACCTATATATATATATATATAGTTAATCCAAACATGTAAACACAACAACGCGAGGACGTGGAATGAATATAATGTTATTGGATGCTCAGGAAAGAAGGAAAGAAGGAGGGTTTAACATTTCGAGCAGAGCTCTTCATCAGAAACACAGGAAAAGGAAAGACGGAGAAAAAAAATCGTCAACGGTACACGCGCGGTCACATAATAATAATGAAATTATTGTATACAGTACTCAGGTGCATATAAAGTATATGCAGTAATGTATTAATGTACTAAAGTGAACAATGTATGAGTCAGACACATGCTTGCGTGTGTATGGAGGGAAGAAAATCAGGTGTAGTGTTGGTGAATCTCAGGAACCATGGAAGTTTTGAAGGATGCAGTGCTCCGACAACTAACAACTGATGCTGGCAGTTTGTTCCATATTTCAGCAACTCTTAGTGTGAAAAAAATGTTTCTGAAAGTCATGGGAGCTGTGCTGTTTTCTGACTTTGTAAACATGTCTACGGGTGTTAGACAGGTGGAGTTGAAGTAGGTACTTAAGTTGAAGCACCAAGTCAGTCCAGTATTATCCACACAGCTTGAAGTAAGGTGAATAAAAAGTAAATAAGTAACAAGGATGTCAAGGTATTAGTGCATTACAGCCATTTCAGGTGGCTCCATTTAATTGACCAATGCAAGCAATACATCAATTTGAAATACACCGCCTTCCTTGGATGCATAAGACCATATAGGTTTTCAACATACTGGATACTCCATTATAATTTTTTTTAGCAAATTTTTTTATCAGAACTAGAGAAATAAAGAATTACATACTTGTTGCTATTCTTGTAGCAGAATGAACTTAGGGGAGAAAATACCCCAACTATAATTTGGAATGGCAGAAGCGAATAACAATAGGGGTCAAGAGATGGTAATATAGTTACATTTATCTATCTCCTTATCACAATCAAAAGATCCAATGCAGCTAGTATTTTACATCCACTTAGAATTAAAACCACTGGGAATTGACAATTAAGTTCCAGCTGCTAGTGATAAATTAATTAATGTCAGATGCTCTTCTCTTCTCCTATTTTACTGTGGTTATAAATTTGCTATGACTACTTAAAGGAACATGTCTCAGAAGATGTCAGAAAGATAATGGTATATGTCCAGAAAGAGAGAGGGGAGGGGTGACATAAACTATTTTATTATTATCTCTCTCTATATAAACAGCAAAATGTCTGTGTGTGTCCTTTATACAAATTCACAATTTTTCAGTTAGAGGGCTCGCACTTTCTATGGTCATTTAAAACTGTCCACGGGTGGTTGTGCACATCTTTACATTTCCCCAGTCACCCTGCAAAGTCATTAAAAAATCAATAGAAGTGACTTTTTTGTGAATTTTCTATCCAAAACCCAATCAAAATGCCCAAAACTTGATACGCCAATTGAATGCCAGCTAGCTGTGTGTGATTGGTCGGAGATTTGGACAGTACTCACGTGTATGTGTGCATGCATGCAGCTGTATATGCATGCACTAGCATTATGACCCGGCAACACCGGGTCATAGTGCTAGTCATCAGTTAAAAGGGGCCTAAAGGAGAAAACATAGGAGATCACAATGAGATCTAAATGAGCATTTGTATATCCAAATTCAGCAAAATGTTTATATTACAATAATAAATAATAAAATTTTTAAATTTAGAAAGGGATTTAAGGACCAAGTAAGTAGGTGCAGGAGTGGCTGTGTGGTAAGTAGCTTGCTTACCAACCACATGGTTCCGGGTTCAGTCCCACTGCATGGCACCTTGGGCAAGTGTCTTCCACTATAACCTTGGGCCGACCAAAGCCTTGTGAGTGGATTTGGTAGACAGAAACTGAAAGAAGCCCGTCGTATATATGTATATATATATGTGTGTGTGTGGTGTGTGTGTGTGTGTGTGTGTGTGTGTGTGTGTATTTGTGTGTCTGTGTTTGTCCCCCCAACATCGCTTGACAACCGATGCTGGTGTGTTTACATCCCCGTAACTTAGCGGTTTGGCAAAAGAGACCGATAGAATAAGTACTAGGCTTACAAAGAATAAGTCCAGGGGTCGATTTGATCGACTAAAGGCGGTGCTCCAGCATGGCCACAGTCAAATGACTGAAACAAGTAAAAGATTAAACCAATTTAAGCTCTAAAAAAGTACTTTTAGAGTACTTTTATATAAAATAGAAACCTTATAATGCTTCATCCTAGCAAACCGTTAGAACCATTCAGCAACACCCCACTTCCAATACCAACCCGATTCCTTTATCTCACTAACAACTACTTTTGACCACCTCTTCACCCCACACCGTTAGTTACTGAACCAGACAACTCATTTCCCTCCCCCCCCCAGTTAATAACGAGTCTTTTTTCACGATCTGAACCTTCTAACTCTGTAACCTTCATACAAACTATCACAAAGATTATCACCTCCTAAACCACCCTTCCTCCTGTCCTCCCATCTTACACCTCTATTACTATCATTAGCCTCATTATAAACCCTAACCTTGAAATCTAGTTTCTCCTCCCACTACCCTCTATCTAAACACCCCCAACTCCCCTCCCTAACACACTTAGTTCTCCACAAAATCATTCCATCTTTAAACTCCATCCTGTCAATACCCCAAATGTAAAATTCTCCCTTTGTGGTGTATGCAAGAGATTCAAAATAAAAGCACCTACCTTGCCTTCGCTCAGATGGAGACCCTTCAGTGGTAACGGATCCTTCAACACAGCCCCAACCCGAACGCTAGAGATAGCAGCTGCTTCACCCAACCTTAACAACGTGATCACCCGTCTTAACCCCTCGACGACCTGACTTGAAAAAGCAGAATGCCCCGCTCGCTGCACACGCGTCACAGCTGCCCCTTCCGGTCAGCCCCAAGTTCCGGTCAGCTCCCCAGCTGCTGACGTCATCCCACACCCTTGAAGACAGAGGCAATGTTATCTGATAATGGATCCAAGTAACCATCATTATTCCAGACGATCAAGCCCCCCCCGAAAACAGCTGTTAGGCTCATAAAACTCTACCCATTTAACTTCCAATATCACTTATATTCTATAAGTTGGACTAAATCCATACACATGTACATTTTTTCTATTAAATGTATTTAATATTCTGAGTAAAGCGACTTGTTTAACTTGCTTGTCATATTTACTCATCTACTGTTTCAAGTTCAAATTTCTTGAGGGCTTTGAAGTGTATTCTATGTTGAGAACACCTGCCTCTAACCTAGGCGCAGGAGTGGCTGTGTAGTAAGTAGCTTACTTACCAACCACATGGTTTTGGGTTCAGTCCTACTGCGTGGCACCTTGGGCAAGTGTCTTCTACTATAGCCTCGGGCCGACCAAAGCCCTGTGAGTGGATTTGGTAGACGGAATCTGAAAGAAGCCCGTCGTATGTATGTATATATACATATATATATGTATGTGTGTGTATGTTTGTGTGTCAGTGTTTGTCGCCCCCAACATTGCTTGACAACCGATGCTGGTGTGTTTATGTCCCTGTAACATAGCAGTTTGGCAAAAGAGACCGATAGAATAAGTCCTGGGGTTGATTTGCTCGACTAAAGATGGTGCTCCATCATTGCCACAGTCAAATGACTGAAACAAGTAAAAGAGTATATATATATATATATATATTATATATATATATATATATATATATATTATATATCATCATGTATGTATTATATATATATATATACCCATATACCCATTTATATACAGGGTGATTGGAAAGTAACTCCCTCGTTTAAAATGCTTATAATTTATTTATTAACTATAATTTTTTCCTCAAATTTGTTGAGTATGTTCTTTGATGTATGGGAATTGATTCCATGTTGTTTTTTTTTCAGATTATTTTGTTTGAAATTTAGAAGCCCTACAAACATGGCTGGCTGTTTTACTGTGCAGGAGCATGCCCAGCTAGCTGCATATTATCAAGTTTGGAGATCAGTTGTTCAAGTGCAAAGATGGTGGAGGACCATTAGAGGAAGACATGCTCAAGTTGATGCAAAGATAATCAAGAATTGTCATGCAAAACTCATGACTACGGGATGTGGGAGATGGATGGGTCGTCGAGGTCTGCATGATTGGCCAAACAGAAGCCCTGATTTAACACCCTGCGACTGTTTTCTTTGGGGTTGGTTAAATGAGGGAGTCTTCTCTACCAAACCAATGACCTTGGAAGAACTTGAATGGGGAATACGAGAAGTTATGCCTTTCATTCCACAAGACTTCCTAATGAAATCAGTTGATGTGGTTCCCAGGCAGTTTCAGAAGCTGGTGGTGAATGCTGGTGCCTATATCAAATTTTAAATAAAATTCCATGCTATACACTTTCTTTACATATTCATTTTTTCTAAAAATTATAGTTAATAAATAAATTATAAGTATTTTAAAATAGGGAGTTACTTTTCAATCACCCTGTATATTACATACTCTTTTACTCTTTTACAGGTTTCAGTCATTTGATTACGGCCATGCTGGAGCACTGCCTTACAGGGTTTTAGTCAAAGAAATTGATCCCAGGACTTGTTATTTGTAAGCCTAGTACTTATTTTATCAGTGGAGGGGCAATGGCCCAGTGGTTAGGGCAGCGGACTCGCGGTCATAGGATCGCGGTTTTGATTCCCAGACCGGGCGTTGTGAGTGTTTATTGAGCGAAAACACCTAAAGCTCCACGAGGCTCCGGCAGGGGATGGTGGTGATCCCTGCTGTACTCTTTCACCACAACTTTCTCTCACTCTTACTTCCTGTTTCTGTTGTACCTGTATTTCAAGGGGCCGGCCTTGTCACTCTCTGTGTCATGCTGAATATCCCCGAGAACTACGTTAAGGGTACACGTGTCTGTGGAGTGCTCAGCCACTTACACGTTAATTTCACGAGCAGGCTGTTCCGTTGAATCGGATCAACCGGAACCCTCGTCGTCGTAACCGACAGAGTGCTTCCATCCATCCACTTATTTTATCAGTTTCTTTTGTTGAACCGCTAAATTATGGGGACATAAACATACCATCGGTTGTCAAACGATGGTGGAGGGACAAACGATTACAAACACACATAAATACATATACACACATAGATATATAGCCAGAGGCTATAGTAGAAAGCACTTGCCCAAGGTGCCATGCTGTAGGACTGAACCTGGAACCATGTTGTTGAGAAGCAAGCTTCTTACCATATAGCCATGCCTTACACATACTTATATATAATAAATATATATGATGTATATTATACATAATTATATATATATATATATATATTAGAAAGTTTGGAGATGATGTACAGGTATTTTATATTAGAAGAAATGAGGTACTCAGAAATTCGGATGGTTTTATATTTACAGATATTTATTTGTATATTACCTGTTTTTATACATCATATAACTTATATCATATATCATATATTAGCGCTTTCGTCCATTCTGGTGGATTTATTGGCTTTATGAAGGACATTTATCCTGAGTTGTTGGGACCATTGTTCTCAACTGTAGTCACCCCACAGTGTAAAATTAATAGCAGAACTTGGATCATTTAAATTGGTGCTACACCAGGAAGATTGCATCAATGGAACAACTGAGCAACTGGGAGAGACTGAGAGAGTTAAGACTCTACTTGTAACTTTTTTAGAAACATGCAGTGAAATATATATCGAAGATCCTAGAAAGATTGGTACCAAAATTTGGCACTGAGAATTTTACCAGCCCCTGAAATTGATGTCACTGCATTGTTCCATAGGTTCCACCTGTCCTATCTAGAGTGAGGTCCATGTACTGCAATAGCATGAGATTCAAAGGACTACAGGTATTTAAAATCTTGCCAAAATATCTGAGAGATCTACAAGAAATAGGGTAAATGTTTCAAGAAACAACTTGATTTCTTGCTATCCAAGGTCCGAGCTGAACCTACATCACAGCAAGACACTCAAAACAGGGTAACAATATCAAATCCTCACCCCCCACATTCCCCAAAAGCCAGTTACAAAAGAATGGCCATTGAAAAGTGATATTACTGACAGTGCCCCAGTATGGCCACAGCCTTTGAGCTCAAACATATAAAAGGATAAATAAAAGAGTAATATATATATGTTATATATAGATTATATACATATTAAATATATATCTTATATATTATATCATATATATATATGTTCTTTTCTACTCTAACCTCAAGGCTCGAAATTTTGGGGGAAGGGGCCAGTTGATTAGATTGACCCCAATATGCAACTGGTATTTAATTTATTGACCCCGAAAGAATGAAAGGCAATGTTGAGCTCGGTGGAATATATCACAAATATATTATATGTATTATGTATATTACATATATATATATATATGTGTGTGTGTGTGTGTGTTTGTGTGTCTGTGTTTGTCCTCCCCCACCATCGCTTGACCACCGATGTTGGTGTGTTTACGTTCCCGTAGCATAGCAGTTTGGCAAAAGAGACCGATAGGATAAGTACTAGGCTTACAAAGAATAAGTCCTGAGGTCGATTTGTTCGATTAAAGGCGGTGCTCCAGCATGGCCGCAGTCAAATGACCGAAACAAATAAAACAAAAAAGAACATGTGTATTATATATATTATATATATCATATGTATATATAATATATATTGTTATATATCATATACATTATATGTATATATATATATATATATATATGTATACAATTATTATATATATATATGTATATAATATATATATATTTAATATAATTATTATATATATATATATATGTATATAATATATGTATATAATATAATATATATATTATAGATATATATATAGATATATATATAATATATATATATGTATATAATATATATATATTATATATATATATATATATATATATATATATATATATATATATATATGTATATAATTAGTATATATATATATATAATATATAATATATTATATATATATACATATTATATATATATATATATATATATATATATATATATATATATATATATATATATATATATATATATATATTACATGTGTGTCAGTGTGTGTAAGATAATGAATTATGACTGGGGATTTATAAAAAAAAAAGAAAATCACTGATAACATTCTGGGTGAATGTCTATAGTGGAAAGAGAAACGAATAAATACAAGTCACTGAGAAGGTTTTATTTTGGAGACTTCTCTAGAGTTTGGAGGTAAAGTGTATATAAAGAGAGCGGAGTGATGCGAGGATGGAGGCGGAGGAGACGACTCCAGTGTTTCATTGCTTCAGCCTTCTTCTTCTTCTACGACCAGGCTGGCTTTAATTAATTTATTTTCTCCTTTCACATAGTTAAGCTGCTGCCAGAGGTCTGTGCATGTCGCCACTAGGGAAAGCAGGAGAGAAGAGACGTGGTCAGGGCAGCGGCAATTGGCTTATATAATAATAATAATAATAACAATAATAATAACAATAATAATCATAGTGTTTATTTATCATCGTCCGTCAGTCTCATAAGCTCGGATGATGGAATCCTGTGGAGCAAGTCTGTTTTCTACTTCGACACCACTGCGAACGACACCACCACTACCATTTCCTTCTGCTCCTAGATACCAGCAGCATCATCATCACCACCACCGACATCGGACTAACCTCACATCTCTGCTCCAAGACACTGGCTGGAGGAATATGTTGCTATGGATGCTGCTGCTCTTTCTTTTCTTCCCTTCGACCTGCTTCCTTCAGCAGGCTCTTGCAGGTTAGTAGTTCTTCCTTCCCTAGTTCTTCACTTCCTTCCACCCCACCAACACAACATACAATTTACTGAATCCGTACTAATATTATTATTATTATAATATCTATTAAACTATACGGGAAAAAATAAATGTCTTCACTTTGCCCTTCCATTTCTGATTCATGGACAGTTTCATCACCATTTTTGTTCAACAAATACTCTCTCTCCCATCTACCTTACCATTCAATAAATTTCCTAACCTTTTGTCAACAACTCCAGTCACAAAAGCCAACGAGAGAGCCTCTTCGCAGTCATTCGATCTACGAGAAATAGCAGCCAAATCTCACCTCATCGCACCAAAGCGTCTTCAGAGAAATACACACACAATGGACAGTGTTGCTGTGTGTGGTGGTACACTGTGTATTATATTAACATTTGCAAAAAGACCGGATGGTCACTGCCAGAATGAATGCCTTTTCGATATCAAGTCTGCTTTGTCAGAACTAACCTGAGGCTGAAGGAGCAATTCTGGTGATTGATGCGAAACTCCGAGTAGCAACAGTGTGGCATCTCTTATTTTAATAAATAAACCACACACACATACACACACACAAATACACGCATACACACACACACACACACACACACAAATACACGCATACACACACACATACACACACACGCATACACACACACATACACACACACACACATACATACACACACACACACAAATACACGCATACACACACACACACACAAATACACGCACACACACACACACACACATATATATATATATATATATATAACTACAGTTTGGTGCTCCAGTCTGGATTTTGTTTCTTCATCAGATATTTTTTAAATGAAATTTTGCAACGATACGTTTACATTACGATTCTATTGAAACCAAAATAAAAATTTATTTTTAAAGGAGTTTTGACGCATTCCCCCCCCGCTCCAGTTCCCGACTGTTTCCCCCCCCCAGAAATCTCTTTTAAATGGCATTTTATAGAATTAGGTTGTTCCAGAGTGTAGATTGTGTAATGTAATGTTGATGTTCCAAAGCAAAAAATAATGCAAAGGTAAAATAAAATGAAATAGAATAAAATAAAATAAAATAAAGGCTGGGAGCACTATCCAAAATTCCTCAAAATTCTTGTTTCTTCTAGAATTTTATCCGGAAAATTGTAATCTGCACCTTCGTGAAGGTGCCTCTACAAAATTTCGTTAAAAAAATAATGCATTTTTACGCTAAGTTATGAAGCATAGTCCATTGAGGAGCATGGCCAATATTATTCGAGTACTCAATAAATAATCGAAATATAGTTTAAGTGTAGCCCACAGGCAAGCTAATCCGCTAGACTCCACTTTAATACATACATACATATATATGTGTGTATATATATTTTGTATCTATCTATCTATCTATCTATCTATCTATCTATATATCTATCTATCTATCTATCTATCTATCTATCTATCTATCTATCTATCTATCTATCTATATATCTATCTATCTATCTATCTATATCTATCTATCTATCTATCTATATATCTATCTGTCTATCTATCTATCTATCTGTCTGTCTGTCTGTCTGTATGTGTGTGTGTATATATACATATATATATATATATATATATATATGTGTGTGTGTGCATATATATACATATATATATGTATATATATATATACACACATATATATATATATGTGTATGTCTGTGTATATATACATATACATACATATATATATATATATACACACACACACACACATATCTATGTATGTATGTATTGACTGATTTTGTAGAGGACTGGTGATATATGTGTGTATATATATATATATATTTTTATATACATATAACTGTTTGTTTTGGTTACTGTCAAAACTATTACCAAGATTGTAGTCGCAGACAACAGGCGAACCAGCTCCTTTAGTCAATTATTCAACCCGGACTTCTTAGATTACATAAAATATAAAAGTGCCCCCCCAAAAATAAATATTCCACCCCTACTTTTTTTCTCACATTTTTCCCCCCAGCTGCTTCTTTCGACAGTTTATTCTTCATCTTTCTCAACATAAATACATTTTTTTCCCTCATAAGTTGTTCCACCGTTGAGATTTTACCATTCACTTTTGTTTACCTATTCTCAAAGCTACTCTGCGATATGTTTATCTCCAACAACACGGCTCTGCTCTGCTATTATTTAACCACTCACCTACCTTAATTATCGCCAACCAATATCCTAATTCCAACAACAACTTCCTAATCACTAATCTACACTATTCACCCCATCTGTACAATCTGAATTCTATATCCTCATATATGTATATATACCATTTGTATAATTCTGCTGAATAATAATACAGCCATTTACTAATGGAATTATGTTCATAATGGAACGATCTCTTTGTTCCATTTATTTCATTAATCATATATATTCTAGCAGACTTATTGGTGAATGAAGACTTATATGTTTATTACTATAACAAAATCATATTTTCTTTCTTGATAATCGTTAACATTTCCTCTCCATAAACAATATGCAATAAAATTCCTCCATCAAGTACAACCATTCCTGACATTGTAGTTCTTTGTTTAGCCCTCCCAAAATCGATCTCCATCTATTTACTTATCGATCTCCTAATATTTGGCTGTTTGTCAATGGCTTTGTATTTGATTTACGTACAACCTTGAGTGATGGCTTGTTGCTAAAATTACCAAATAAATTATCCGTTGGCGAAAGGCATAAAATTAAAGAGAATCGAGGAAATGATCGTTTCCCCCCACCCCAAAGCCACTAATTCTCAACACTCTTCACCCCACTCGTCCTACACTCAATTCGAAGACATTCTATTTCGATGTTTAGTCTTGGAATCATTTTAAACTATGAGTCACTCACCATGATCTTTTCCCTATCTCCTCGCCAAACATACATAGATACATGCAGTGTGTGTGTGTGTATATTTATAAGTATACGACCATGCAACTTGTGTGTGTGTGTATAAACACACACACACACACCACACACAATTATCCATTCGTTTACATGTAAAATAACTACTATATTTTAGTGGAAATCGAACTGGTATCCACTTCATTGACTTTGATGAATCTATAGTTATGTATGGAGGGTTCGTGGTTATATATATATACATTATATATATATATATTTTATATATATATATATATTGATTAAAGCACTTGGTAGTCAATAGCAGAGAGTAGCATTAACTGGACTGATTTATTTTGTACCAACAAAATAGTGAAAGGAGTGCTTCATTGAATCTCAATGGAATTGATGATATAAACAGGCTGGAGTGGTGTGGAAGCTGATGTTACCGTTCGGGCCTTTCCAAGGGCATCAACGATGTAATTAAACTGGTTCCAATTGCAAATCGAAACTGGGTCAGTTGCGAGCAGGGGAAAAAACATAACGATAATAATAATAATAATAATAATAAATAGTTTCTATTTCCTTTTTTTAATTTAGAATTATATGAATAATAACGATAGAATTAAAGCTACAATAATGTTAATTTTGTAGACAGTGGCTGTTATTTTGTGATGTAAATATATAGTCTTATTTAACAAATTGCTACTACTACTACATTCCTGCAAGTATTAATACAATAGTAAGGTTTTTAAAAAAAATTATTATTATGAATGGGAACAATAATAGAATAATGGGAACAATAATAGACTCTGCTTTACGAACTGCAAAGCTGAAATGCAGAAATTCAGCTGATATTGAACTCTGAGCAACTGGAGTAGATACTACAAAACAGACTTGTTACTCACTGCACTAAAATGATTATCTTAGTATTAATAGGGTTTTCTTAGCTTTGTTCTTTTTTTTTCCCCCACATTTTTTCCCCCACATTTTCTAAATCCTGGGTAAAAAGTAGGCTGAGGTGCAAAGTTGATGGAGTTCTCAATTCACAGCTGGTATTTGTTTTTCAGCCCTGGGGATTGAACATCTGAACAGGATTTGAACATAGAATGCATTTTGCCTCTTATTTTTCTGTGGTTGCATGGTTAGGCTAGTGGCTGTTATTGGTAAATTAGTCTCATCTCAATCCTGATTAAAACAGACATGATTTAAAGTATTCCTACCCAAGTGATCCCATTTTGTTTCAGTCGTTTTATTTATGACTCTATTATTCACAATATCCCTCTTTTTTTTTTTTCAAATGGTAGGGCACTATTTTAGGGATATTTGGTTTCTATTTCTAGCATTGCGAGTGACCTCATTGAGGCTAGCTTTCATGTCTAATTAAATGGCTATTGTTGTTTAGCTCAAAATCAGCTTTAATCAAACTGATTTATGATCATACATTCCTGCTGTGAATTGTCTTTTTCTTTTTGTTTTTGCAATTTGTCTAATATATATATATTACGGAGATGTACTTGCATAGCAAGTGACCTGATCTGAGATCGTGTGCTGGAACGAAAACAATTGCAGCGTGGAAGGTGTTTATAAGACATTTAAGAAACACACAAAAACCGTTAGATTCACTTTAAATTTAAATGTTGAAATGAATCTAACGGTTTTTGTGTGTTTCTTAAATGGCTTATAAATACCTTCCACGCTGCAATTATATATATATATATATATATATATATATATAATGTATGTATGTATGTATGGTTGGCGTGAGGAAGGGCATCCAGCCGTAGAAACAGTGCCAGATCAGACTGGGCCTGGTGCAGCCTCCTGGCTTCCCAGACCCCAGTTGAACCGTCCAACCCATGCTAGCATGGAAAGCGGACGCTAAACGATGATGATGTATGTATATATTAAGACAGTAAGGTGTGATTTGAGTGAGACTTGGCTGCTATTTCTAACAGCGTGAGCAACTGTTTAATGGTATTACTTGTTAAGCAATTGTTTTTACAGCCTCTGTCATTAAGCAGGCTTGTTCACTGAGGCAAACTGGATCTATCAGAATTAAATGCTTTACTCAAGGAGCACAAAACAATGGCAATAATAAGATTTGAACTCATAACAATGTGATCAGTAGTCTATAACTTTACAGGTATCGTGTCGTTACTCTTTTACTCTTTTACTCTTTTACTTGTTTCAGTCATTTGACTGCGGCCATGCTGGAGCACCGCCTTTAGTCGAGCAAATCGACCCCGGGACTTATTCTTTGTAAGCCCAGTACTTATTCTATCAGTCCCTTTTGCCGAACCGCTAAGTGACGGGGACGTAAACACACCAGCATCGGTTGTCAAGCAATGCTTGGGGGACAAACACAGACACACAAACATATACACACACACTTACATATATATATACATATATACGACAGGCTTCTTTCAGTTTCCGTCTACCAAATCCACTCACAAGGCATTGGTCGGCCCGGGGCTATAGCAGAAGACACTTGCCCAAGATGCCACGCAGTGGGACTGAACCCGGAACCATGTGGTTGGTTAGCAAGCTACTTACCAACAAGACTAATTATTAGTTTCAAATTTTAGGCACAAGGCCAGCAGTTTTGGGGTAAGGGCCAAATTGATTAAATCGACCCCAATGCCCAGCTGGTATTTATTTTTTTGACCCTCAAAGGAAAGCAGTGCAAACGACTTTGATGTACAGAAGACACTTGCTTGGAGTGTATATCACAAGCTTCATGAAATCTGGAGTTCTAAGATGGCAAGTAAATTGAAAATTAGGTTGTTTCTCTCCATGGTTTTGTTATATGGTACTGAAACTTGGACCCTCACCAAAAAGCTTGAAAAATAAATAGATGGCTGCTACACAAGAATGATAAAAATGGTCCTGAATGTTACGTGGAGAACTCATTTGACCAACGAGCAACTTTATCAATATCTACCCAAAGTGACTGAGATGATCCAGCAGAGAAGAACGAGAATCGGTAGTCATTTCGTCAGGCACCCAGAAGAACCTGTGTCTCAACTGATTTTACGCCAGTCAGTTGAAGGAAGAATCAACAGGGGAAGGGCACGTCTAACCTATGTGTACAACTTTCTTCAGGACAGTGAAATGGCAAATGTTGATGAATGAAGAACATGCATTGTGGGACCATGATGGATGGTGTGCTCAAGTGGAAGCATTGAAGTATCCAGGAGAACGGCCAAACTAAACTTACTCAACTACTTTGTTACCCTTATTAATAAAATAGTAACATCTTTTATAATCAGTTTGTGCCTTCTTTTCTACATCAGAACAGGTTGACCTGGTCCTCTCCAATACATCTCATCACTTGTCTTGTTTTGTGAA
>NC_043020.1:15180863-15253363 GCF_006345805.1 Octopus sinensis
TACCCAATAAATACACTGGACCTGGAGGGATTGCAATCCCAGAGGCACAATCAGTGCGAGACCTGGGTGTTTACATGAGTAATGATGCAACTTTTCATGTGCATGTTACTAAATTGGCAATGAAATGTAGGCGGCTGACCAGATGGATTCTTAGAGCTTTTAGAACAAGAGACCAGGAAACCATGATGGTCCTCTGGAGGACACTTTTCCTAAGCCACTTTGACTATTGCTCTCAGCTATGGTCACCAACCAGTGTCAAATTAATCTCAGAACTTGAGGCAATCCAACGAAGCTACATGAAGAAGATAGCCTCTATGCAGCATATAAGCTATTGGGAAAGACTCAAGAGATTAAGACTCTATTCCTTAGAGCATAGGCGAGAAAGATATGCCATAATATACACCTTGAAGATCCTGGAAGGACTTGTCCCAAACTTTGGCATTGAGAGTTACACAAATAATAGAACTGGGCGCCACTGTATAGTGCCAAGGACTCCAAATTTGCCATCAAGATGTAGGACAAGATACTGCATTAGCCTCGGCTTCAGAGGTCCACAGCTCTTCAATATCCTCCCGAAGGACCTGAGAGACCTGCATGGGGTGGATGCAGATGTCTTCAAAATAAAGCTGGACCTCTTCCTGTCAGGTGTCCCAGATAAACCAACCTCACAGCAGGAGGTGCAGATGAGGGCAGCTGCATCGAACTCTCTCATGCACCAAATGTCAATTGCTAAAAAGCATTCGTGAAGTAAAATTATGTAGCAACACCGAATGGCGGTGCCCCAGCATGGCCACAGCTCGTGAGCTGAAACTAGATGAAATGAAAAATATATATAAATATACATATATATATATATATATATATATTTACAGATTGGCTGAGGATAATAATATGCAGTTTTATGCTGAAAATTTCTAAGCCCTGTGCTACCAGTATCAAAAACTGAATATGAAACTTACAGGGTACACCGATCCACATGGACTTTCAATCCCAGAGCCTAAATCAGTGAGAGACCTGGGTATTGACATGAGTGATGATTGAGAAACGTCCACATCAGTCTCTTGAAAAGGAGAGAGCAAAGAAAGAAACTTGGGTTATAGAAAATATATAGTCAAACACTAAAGCTTTAAGTTTGCCGAAGAAACAGCCTCAGTATGTCACAAGATTGGATCCCTCTTCCAAAAAGTGACTCCCTCACTGGAAACCCCGTGAGAGTAAGTGAAATACTGAATGAACAGTTCCAAAGTGTGTATAGTACACCACTGGGACACAGGCAAGTGAACAAAACAGCAGAATTCTTTATCACAATACCTAAACCCAAAGAGGTTGAAAGTACATAAAGAGTGAAGAAGATGTAATACTGGCCATAGATGAGTTTGACACAAACTCAGTGGCTGGCCGGATGGATTTGCAGTGATCCTACTCAAATCATGCAAGCGAGCCCTTACAAAACCACTGCAGTTTCTCTTCCAGAACTTCCTTGCAAGTGGTATGCTCCCAGACAAACTGAAGGAAGGGATAATATGCCTTATCCATAAGAGAGGAAGCAGAGCAGATGCTAAAAATTCTAGGCCTATTTCTCTGACCTCACACATCAGTAAAATCATGGAATGAATAGTCTGCAAGAAACTTGACTTACTGGCTGACACCCAGCATGGATTTCGTCCAGGAAGAAGCTGTCTGACACAGCTCCTGCAACACTACAACTCGGTGTTAAAACAACTGCTGAATGACTCAAGCGTGGATGTGATATACCTCAATTTTGCAAAACAGTTGACTTCGGTCAACTGCACAATTTCAGCATATGTGGAAAACTTGGAGAATGGTTGCACAACTTTCTAAAGGAAAGATGTCAGGCAGTAGTAGTGGCCAAGGGATCCACCTCCAAGGAAACACAAATAGCAAGTGGTGTTCCATAGGCCACTGTCTTGGGGCCACTGCTATTCATAGAGGCCCAGTTTGACTTGTGTAAATTCATGTTATCAAATTGGTGTACTGGAGTTAGTGATTTATGCAAAATTTTTGGATGTTGAAGATTGAGGTTACAGAGTACTATGTCATGATCGGAGAGGAGGGTTCTTTCCACTGTGATGTTATGAATAGTGTTAGCATGTCTGCTTAGCACTAAGTCCAAGACACTTGGGTTATTTTTGGTTGGTTCATGGACAAGCTGTAACAAGAAAAAATTATCCATAAATTTAAAAAGTAACTCCGCTGCTGCTTTGTCTGAGCTTGAGATGAAGGTTCCAGGTCTAACAATATTAGTAGACCAATCTACAGAGTGTAGGTTGAAGTCACCCATCATCAGAATATTTCCTGGGTTACATTGCAGGAGGAAAGATTTGATCTTCTCAAGGCATTCTTGGAATGACAATCATGTAGGTGGGTCTCAGGACAAAGAAATGGATTGGATGTGAGTGTGCTGCAATCCATCCCTTGATGTAGAGTATTTTCCATTTTTGAGCCTTGATGACTGGGTTGATACCTTTGGCATAAAGGAGGAATGTTGTTGTTAAGGCAGCAGCTTCTTTGCATTTCTTCAATATCTGCACATTATGTTTGTTGTTATTGTTGCTACTCAGTGGCAGTAGCAAGGGTGCTTTTTGCCTTGGGTTGGGAGCAGAGGTTGAATACTTCTCTGGATTTCTTTTGCCAGGTTCAATGTGCTGTTATCTAATGTCCAGTTTAATACTCAGTGTGACACTGACGGATAAAATCAGTTACAATGAATATACATAATCCTGTACACTTTCATTAATATCAATATGTGTGTGTGTGTGAAAGTAAAATGATGATAATGATGATATAACTGGTTGTGTATATATTTTTTCTGTAATATTGAAATACAAGTCATACAGGTTAAGAAACACTGGCTTACAGTATTTATATAATTATTGAACTTTGTAACCTTATTTTGTCTTTCAATGTAATATTTTTCTCATGAGGAATGTTTCCAGAGTGTCTGAGAAATATGTAGAAAGGTAGCTTTTCAGTGAGTTGATTATTGGAGCAAGTTGACATAACAATCTCTTATCAAATATTAGACATCTGCTTAAAAACCTTATCTATATTGTGTATGGAAGTTACTCCTTTATTGACAAATTGTCAAGGAGAAATTTCATTGCTGAATAGGTAAACACTCCCACAGGAATTTCTTTTGAAAGCAAAAGAATGTTTAATATCTATCTATCTATCTATCTATCTATCATCTATCTATCTATCTATCTATCTATCTATTATCTATCTATCTATCTATCTATCATCTATCTATCTATCTATCTATCTATCTATCTATCTATATATATATATATATATAATATATATATATATATATATATAAAATATTAGAGAATAAATCCAAACTTACAGGGAAAAATCCGATTTAGGATTAAATCCAATTTTATAGTATAATATATTATATTATATTATATTATATTATATTAAATTAGAGATAAAACCACTATTAGGCAAATCAAACAGTGAAAAACATAAACCAGTACATAAAATTAATTTATATTATTTTAAATATATATCAACAGTATTAAAAGTTTAATAAAAGATCTTTTATTAAACTTTTAATACTGTTGATATATATTTAAAATAATATAAATTAAATTAATTTTATGTATTGGTTTATGTTTTTCACTGTTTGATTTGCCTAATAGTGGTTTTATCTCTAATTTAATATAATATCATATATATAATATATATATATATATATATAATAATAAGAGTAAATAATTTCTATAAAGGCTTTTAAAAAAACCCCAATTATTTACTGGTAGAATTCGGTATGTAAATATAGCCGATTACCGCCAGGAACTTCTGTAAAGTTCAGTATATATATTGTATATAAGAAAAAGGGACAGGCAAACAGGTTGCTTGACTGCATACCGAAAAAATAGAAATAGCAGTCAAGAATGCTTATTTCTATCAAAGTTGGACTCCGGGCACGACAAACCCTGTAATTCACATTTTTTCTTATATACAATATATATACTGAACTTTACAGAAGTTCCTGCCGGTAATCGGCTATATTTACATACCGAATTCTACCAGTAAATAATTGGGGTTTTTTTAAAAGCCTTTATAGAAATTATT
The DNA here is from genome assembly GCF_006345805.1 of Octopus sinensis. Taxonomy (NCBI): domain Eukaryota; kingdom Metazoa; phylum Mollusca; class Cephalopoda; order Octopoda; family Octopodidae; genus Octopus; species Octopus sinensis. Next base: position 15,184,965 of record NC_043020.1, read on the forward strand.
TACTCTTATTATTATATTACTATTTGGATTTTTCACTCCATTATGACAACCCAATAGTTCCCAATCTTATAGAACTATTTTTGTAGTGCGCATGGCAGAATTTTGGAGGGAAGATTTACGAATTCAAACGTCTATGTAGGTTTAGCTTTTGCTCACTTTCTTCAAATATTTTGATGTCGCATGGTCAGAAGGTTTGAGGTACGTAGCATTTGATAAATCTATGATAAATCTTTTTCAATGGAAAGCTGTGCTGAAGAAGGATGTGAAATATATATGCAATGTATATGAAATATATATCAAAAATATATATGAAATATATATTCAATATGTTTATAATCCAGAAACATGATGTTCACAGATAACCGCCAGACTTCGTTTTCATTATCTATTCCTTCTGTTTTGCATATGTGAATTACAGGGTTTGTCGTGCCCGGAGTCCAACTATATATATATATTTCTTTACTACCCACAAGGGGCTAAACACAGAGGGGACAAACAAGGACAGACAAAGAGATTAAGTCGATTATATCGACCCCAGTGCGTAACTGGTGCTTAATTTATCGACCCTGAAAGGATAAGTCGACCTCGGCGGAATTTGAACTCAGAACATAACGGCAGACGAAATACGGCTACGCATTTCGCCCGGCGTGCTAACGGTTCTGCCAGCTCTCATCTGGCACCTGTGTCGGTGGCACATAAAAACACCATCCGAGCGTGGCCGTCTGCCAGCCTCGTCTGGCACCTGTGTCGGTGGCACATAAAAACACCATCCGAGCGTGGCCGTCTGCCAGCCTCGTCTGGCACCTGTGTCGTGGCACATAAAAAACACCATCCGAGCGTGGCCGTCTGCCAGCCTCGTCTGGCACCTGTGTCGGTGGCACATAAAAAACACCATCCGAGCGTGGCCGTTTGTCAGCCTCGTCTGGCACCTGTGTCGGTGGCACATAAAATCACCCACTACACTCTCGGAGTGGTTGGCGTTAGGAAGGGCATCCAGCTGTAGAAACACTGCCAGATCTGACTGGACTGGTGCAGCTTTCGGGCTCCCCAGACCCCAGTTGAACCGTCCAACCCATGCTAGCATGGAAAGCGGACGTTAAATGATGATGATGATGATATATAGTGAGCCTCATGGAGGCAAGGACTGAAACCATTTGCCATGCTTTGAGTGTTGGGCCTCTCAGAGGCTATTACAGAGTGCATTTGGTGTTATGCTGTGCTTAAGAAGATGAATTAAACCAAGTAAAACTGCAGTCATAGCAGATACTGGTGTCACGCAAATGGTACTTGTGGCATGTAAAAGCACCCATTACACTCTTGGTGTGGTTGGATTTTGGTACAGCCTTCCAGCTTGCCAGCCGTAGTCAATCTGTCCGACCCATGCCAGCATGGACAGCAGATGTTAAATGATTATGATGAGGAATTAGTAAATTCACTCAGTAATTAGTAAAGGCTATACCAAGTTTATCTTGGGCACTAGTTTCCTACCCAAACAAGTGTTGGTCTAATTTTGAAAGGGGTCACAAAAGTAGAATCTTATTAATATTGAAAATAAAATGTGTATATATATATATATATAATAACAAAATAATATATAAACATATGCATATATACATACATATATGTACATACCTACATCTATATGTATCTATACATGCATATATGGGTACAGGATACCAAAACAATGTTGAACACAATGAGAAATGAAAACATAAAAACAAAAATATGGAAACAGACTTCTTTTCAAACAACGAAAAAACAGAGTACAAACATACAACACAAGGAATATTCCCCTTCTTCACTTGTCCCTGTTTCGGCTACTCCGCGTTTCGAAGGTAAGGACAAGACGCGACTTCGTTGAAACAGTCCTTCCCGCAAAACAAATTAAATAAAATTTGAGATTTTTTGCGGAGGGGTAAAAATGGTGACAAGAACGGGACAGTAAAACCAATGCAAATAAAAACAGTAAAAGACAGGACAAGGAGAATAACACAGTAGAAACAAACGATGAGGGTTGTTAAGTCGAGACGATGGAAAAATTATTTTGGACGCATTTTTTTCCAATCATGCCAACTCTGATGAGCAGACTATATCGTGCAAGTGGTGCTGTTATCTAATGCACAGTTTAATACCCAGTGTGAAACTGACTGATAAGATGAGTTACAATGGATATATATAATTCTGTACACTTTGATTAATATGAGTGTGTGTAAAAGTAAATGTTAAAATGATGATGATATAACTGGTTGTATATATGTTTTTTTCTGTAATATTGAAATACAAGTCATACAGGTTGAGAAACACTGGCTTACAGTATTTATATAATTATTGAACTTTGTAAACTACCAAGTCTTTCAATGTAATATTTTTCTCATGACAAATGTTTTTAGAGTGTCTGAGAAATATGTAGAAAGGTAGCTTTTCAGTGAGATGACTATCGGAGCAAGTTAACATAACATTCTCTTATCAAATATTAGACATCTGCTTAAAAACCTTATCTATATTGTGTATGGAAGTCACTCCTTTATCAACAAATATATTCATTGTCAAGGAGAAATTTCATTGCTGAATAGGCAAACACTCCGTTTGAATTCCGTTTGAAAACAAAGGAATGTTTTTTTTTTTTTATATATATATATATATATATATATATATATATATAGAGAGAGAGAGAGAGAGGGCCTCATGGAGGCAAGGACTGAGACTGTTTGGCATTATACCATGCTTTGAGTGTTGGGCCTCACAGAGGTAATGACCGAGTCCATTTGGCGTTATGCCGTGCTTGAGAAGAAGACCCATAAATCAAGTAAAACTGCAGCCTTGCAGATACTGGTGTCACGCAAATGGTACTTGTGGCATGTAAAAGCACCTGTTACACTCTTAGTTAGTTAGTTAGTTAATTAGTTAATTTGGCTCGAAAGCAAATAGCAAGGCTATGTAGGGGGACATGGAGTTAAGTACAGGGTGGTGTTCATGTAAAGAGTTCAGGCCACTTGAGGTCAAGGGAGGCTTTGAACAAAGAGGTCATCGGCATCTTCACCATCTCGTCTGGCAGCTTGTTCCACAGATCCACAACGCGGACGGAGAAAGCTCCTCTCCTTCGATTGAGATGAAATCGTCGCAGATAGAGCTTTTCGGAATGACCCCGCAGCCGACGCTCTGGAGCAGGAGTGAAGAACAGCTCTTTCGAGAGGTTACACTTTCCGCTTATGATGTAGGCGAGAATGAGATCACCACGGCGGCGGCGTTTTTCTAGAGAATAAAGGTCGAGCGTCCTCAGCCTTTCTTCATAGGACAAATTTTTGAGACCATGAACCATGCGGGTAGCCAGCTTCTGGACTCTTTCGAGATGCTGTATGTCTTTGAGGAGATAAGGAGAAGAGGCTTGAATCCCGTACTCCAATATGGGTCTCACCAGCGTGACATAGAGTGGTAGGAATATGGCTGCTGTGAGCATTCCGAATGACCGTCGAATCAAGAACAGAATTCCGCATGCTTTGTTGGCAGCATGGACGCACTGGGCCGAAGGCGAAAAGGAGGAATCCACCAAGATACCCAGGTCCTTTACCTGATCGGTCCTCTCCAGCAGCAGACGACCCGGCTCGAAATCAAGTTGAGTTGCAGGAGGAGAGCCAACAGGCAGATGACAGCACTTTGACACATTCAGACACAGGTTCCATTCGTTAGACCACCTCCAAATTTGGTGGAGGCATCGACGAAGATCCTCTATATCACCGCGAGGAGCGACCAGTTTGATATCGTCAGCAAATAGAAGGGTGTGTTGCGTGAGGTCATCGGGCAAGTCATTTATGAAGACTAAGAACAATAAGGGCCCAAGCACTGAACCTTGAGGCACGCCACTGCTCGCACTGGAGACGTCGGACCGTGAACCATTAACTTGGACTTGGAAGGAGCGATCTGAGAGGAAGGCACCAACTCATCGTACAATATCCGGATGGAAACTATATGCTTGAAGCTTGACAAGTAATAGGCGGTGGTTTACCGAGTCAAAAGCTTTGGCAAAGTCCAATAAAACGATGTCAACAGCATCACTATCATCACAATTCTTCCATTACCAGTAAGTTGGTCAAGCATGATCTCTTCGGCATGAAGCCATGTTGGGAATCAGAGATAGAGGCTGTGTTTTGGAGGTGGAGCATCATACTTTTCTTAAGGATGGTTTCGAACATCTTGCTGATTATTGATGTAAGTGGTTGGTGTCTGGTGCAGCCTTCCAGCTTGCCAGCCCAGGTCAATCTCTCCAACCCATGCCAGCATGGACAGCAGATGTTAAATGATGATAATGATGAATTCTTAAATTCACTCAGTAATTAGTATAGGCTATACCAAGTTTATCTTGGGCACTAGTTTCCTGCCAAAACAAGTGTTGGTCTAGTTTTGAAAGTGGTCACAAAAGTAGAATTTTACTAACATTGAAAATAAAATGTGTGGCTGTATGGTAAGAAGCTTACTTCCCAACCACGTGGTTATGGGTTCAGTCCCATTGTGTGGTACTTTGATGATGAATATATATATATATAATAATAATAATAATAATATGAGAGAATATTATTCCAAACTTACAGGGAAAAATTCAATTTAGAAATACTAAATCAAATTTCACAAAATATAATATATATATATATATAACTCCACCTTTTATCAATTCAATAATGAAAAATTAAATTATACCACTTAGAAAAATTACATATTATAGATAGATTATATATAAGATAAAACATATAACAATGATTAAGTAATGTGCAAAATAGTAAATAAATTGTATATTTTTTGGTATATGTACCAAAAATATATACGTTTTATTTACTATTTTGCACATTACTTAATCATTGTTACATGTTTTATCTTATATTTAATCTTTCTATAATATGTAATTTTTCTAAATGGTATAATTTAATTTTCCATTATTGAATTGATAAAAGGTGGGTTTTTTTTCTAATTTATATATATATATATATATATATATATATCATCATCATCATCATTTAGCGTCCGTTTTCCATGCTAGCATGGGTTGGACGGTTCAACTGGGGTCTGTGAAGCCGGAAGGCTTCATCAGGCCCAGTCAGATCTGGCAGTGTTTCTACGGCTGGATGCCCTTCCTAACGCCAACCACTCCGTGAATGTAGTGGGTGCTTTTTACGTGCCACCCTCACAGGTGCCAGACAGAGCTGGCAAACGGCCACGAACGGATGGTGCTTTTACGTGCCACTGGCACGGGGGCCAGGCGAGGCTGGCAATGGACACGAACGGATGGTGCTTTTATGTGCCACCGGCACGGGGGCCAGGCGAGGCTGAACCTTGGTGGACCCCAACCTCTACCCTGAATTCTTCACTGTACTCGATGCTAACTCTCACCTTACTAGCAGCGTCTCTGTACATGGCTTGTACAGCTCTCACTAACCATTCATCTATCCCTAGTTTCCTCATTGACCACCAGATAAGGGATCGGGGGACCCTGTCGAAGGCTTTCTCCATATCAACAAAAGCCAGGTATAGGGGCTTGTCTTTGGCTAGGTATTTCTCCTGCAGCTGTCTTACCAGGAAAATAGCATCAGTAGTACTTTTCCCTGGCACGAACCCAAACTGCATCTGATCTAGGCTAACTCTCTCTCTAATTAGTTGGGCTATAACCCTCTCCGTAACCTTCATTACCTGATCCAGCAGCTTGATACCCCTGTAGTTATTTGTATCTAGGGCGTCACCTTTACCTTTGTAGCAGTTGACTATTATGCTGTTACACCAGTCATTGGGTATGACTCCTTCGTGTATCACCTGGTTAACTATACGGGTGACTAGGCTATAGCCGACACTACCAGATATTTTGAGCATCTCTGCAGTAATTCCTGATGGGCTTGGGGCTTTCCCTGTTTTCATGCTTGTAATTGCCTTAACTACTAAGGAACTGTCAACTCGGATTGCTGGTCCCTCTGTTGGGTCAACATTCGGCAGACTCTCTTTATCCCATTCATTTTCCTCATTCAGCAACCTTTCATAGTGGCGTCTCCAAACCTCTCTCTTTGCATCCTCATTTAGCGCATGTGAGCCGTCATCCGTGCAAACACATTTTTCTCCTACCACGTCACGATTCTCTCTCACACACTATCTTGCTATACGAAATACCTCAAGTCTTTCATCCTCACGGCGCAGGACATTGGCAAATTTTTTCTTATCTGCTTCCCCTCTGGCTAAATACACCTGCCTCCTAGCTTCCCTTCTTGCAGTCTGATACACTTCCCTGCTACCACCGTTCTTCCAGTCCTTCCAAGCCTGTTTCTTTTGTCTAATAGCCCTGTCAACAGTGTTGTTCCACCACCACGTTATTTTGGGTCTTGTGGGGACTTTGCACCAGCCACAGATCTGGTCAGTGACTTTCAGCAGGTTGTCCCTTAGAAGCGCCCAGTTATCTTCTACCCCATGTGTAGCTATACCCACTTCTATTTCGTCGAAGGCTTCAAGTAACATGTCTCTAAATCTCTGTCCATTTGCAGGGTCTTTAAGCTTCCAGACCCTTCTTTTCCATGTTGGTCGTCTTCTAGTCGTCCTCTTAGTCCTGATCCTAAAGTCACTGACTACCAGTCTATGTTGTGGGGTACATTCTTCGCCTGGGAAGGTTTTGGCATTTATAAGCAGCCATCTTTCCCTTTTTCTGGCAAGGATGTAGTCGATTTGGCTAGTATGCTGGCCCGAACGGTAGGTGACCAAGTGGCTTGTCGGTTTCCTGAAGTTAGTGTTACCAATTAGCTTTATATATATATATATATATATATATATATATATATATATATAAAATAGTAAAAAGTGAAAAAACTATCTATATTAACTATCTTTCTTATCTATATATATATATATAGATAGATAGATGTAGATATATGGGTTTCTTTCAGTTTCCATCTACCAAATCCACTCACAAGGCTTTGGTTAACTTGAGGTTATAATAGAAGACACTTGCCCAAGGTGCCATGCAGTAGGCCTGAACCCAGAACCATGTGGTTGGGAAGCAAGCTTCTTACCACACAGCCATAGCTAACATTTTTTGAAATTCTCTCATCAATGAATTGGATCAGTTTTGTAAATGTTTTTGAAAAATAATTGATGAGGACAACAATTAATTGTATAAAAATGCAAAACAAATGTAACAGGTGTACCATTACTTATTACTAATTAAACAGCTTTCATAGTTTGAATGAAACATCAACTATATATATATATTATGTTAGTATACTGCTAAGGTGTGTTTACACTCACAGTCAATCAATATATGACCTTTGTTGAAAGATGGTGAGCTGGTAGAAACATTAGCACGCAGGGCGAAATGCTTAGCGGTATTTCATCTGCTGCTACGTTCTGAGTTCAAATTCTGCCGAGGTCGACTTTGCCTTTCATCCTTTCGGGGTCGATATATTAAGTACCAGTTATGCACTGGGGTCGATATAATCAACTTAATTCGTTTGTATGTCCATGTTTGTCCTCTCTGTGTTTAGCCCCTTGTGGGTAGTAAAGAAATAGGTATTTCATCTGTCTTTACGTTCTGAGTTCAAATTCCGCCGAGGTCGACTTTGCCTTTCATCCTTTCAGGGTCGATTAACTAAAAACCAGTTACGCACTGGGGTTGATATAATCGACTCAATCCGTTTGTATGTCCTTGTTTTTCCTCTCTGTGTTTAGCCCCTTGTGGATAGTAAAGAAATAGGTATTTCATCCGTCTTTACGTTCTGAGTTCAAATTCCGCTGAGGTTGACTTTGCCTTTCATCCTTTCGGGGTTGATATATTAAGTACCAGTTGCATACTGGGGTTGATCTAATCAACTGGCCCCCTCCCCTAAAATTTTGGGCCTTGTGCCTAGAGTAGAAAAGAATATATACGACCTTTGTTTAATAGCATAAGTTTCAAGTTTATCTTATCATGATAATGTTCAGCATTACCATGACATGGCATTACAGGAAACTGATATTTACTTTTCAAGAATAATGTCAAGTGTATCTTGATAACATTCTAAATGAATGCAAATACATACTGGCACTCAGTCGGTTATAACCAAGGTTCCAGTTGATCCAATAAATGGAACAGCTTGCTCATGAAATTAACGTGCAAGTGGCTGAGCACTCCACAGACTTGCTTACCCTTAACATATTGTAAAAACCCTTGTAATTTACACCCTTTTTTCGCAAAGATAAAAATAAACTTTAGGGGTGCATAAATTACATGAGTAGATCATTTCCAGAATTTTTTTTTGGTTGGAAAATGATGTACAGGAAGTTGACTCATTGAATGTCAGAATAGGTTTTTGCAGAAAAAATATAAGGAAGTTGACTTTTATTTATGCTGGATGGTATAATGCTTACTTTTTCTGTATAAATTTACTAAAACCATTAAATGGTTAACTAAATTTTGAAGTTTGATGTTCATGCTGGTAATCACTGTCCGGGCCATATTTTACATTGCTTGGAGTTTCTACCTATTGCAATGGAGCCCAGCAATTCCCTTAAATAGATCAGTTTTTCTCTGCCTAAGAAGTCTAGCTTGCGTTTGCCTCCAGGAAGCTATTGCTCGCTTTCTCCCGGTTAAGTCAATGAAATTCATCACTCCTGACATCGCTGCTCCCAGCTCTTACTGCATCTAATGTCGACGACAACATCATAATTCATCCTTGTGCATGTAAACTCACTAAGTGAATATGACTTAGCGTTCCTGCAGAAACCTTCATTTACCTTAAATGGTGTTTAATGTCATTTCACATTCAGGTTGAATTATGCAGCAATCTTATGTTCTCTTCACAGAACACTTGTAATGTATGTATTACCAGTTCTTTTGGTACAATAGATTTTTGCTATTCTTGTTTATGTCTACTCACAGACGTGTAAATTCTAACAAGTCGCTTCTTATATTTTGCACCTCTCTTGTTTGATAAACATTGAGCTAAACTTCCAAAGGTATTTATTTTCTCCTTTCGATTTTTAATGTTTATTTTAGCAGTTTACCAAACTATCAGTTTGGTCTCCTGGCTAATGACAATTTACAATTGTGTAAGGGATTAAAATTTTGATGCTCCGTATCAAAGGTTCCGACAAGAATAGGCAGAAAATTAGAGCTTGAGACAAGAAGACACTTTCGACCAATCAGAATTCGATTTACATAACCAGTTTGATCGGCCGCCTTCCTCTGTCGGTTGAGTAAAGTGTCATCCAAGCTGATGTTTATTTGTAGTTAAACTTATTTTGCAACACTTGTGCATATTTATCAGCTTTGTTTTTGTTGATAAGAATGATCAACAACTTTTCCTGTGATTGTGATTATGAGAAGACATACAGAAGTATGTTGTTAAAGATTGGACATAATCTCTTGTGGGCAAGAAATGTAAAACAAAGTTTATTATAAACAACACAAACACTTCATAATTTAATAGCTTTTAATGTGATACTAGTTAAACAGAAATTATTTTTATTCAATGAAAATTTAATAAAATCAATTCATAAGTGAAATTATGCTAAATACAACTGAACTTGAAGATCTTTTTCCCCTGGCCATATTGCCAATTCTGAAAACTTTTGGGTGTGAATTTTACACAAGTAGAATTTAACAAATTTTATCCTGGAAATCACCTGTGTAAATTACATAGTTGCACTAATTACATGCGTTTTATGGTAATTCTCCGAATGGGAAGACAAAACATGTTATTGAGCAAATGGAGTTTATACCTACCCCTTTCCTGCATATTAAGCAAGGTAATTTCCCTGAAGTTACTAGGGTCTTACTTCTTTCCTACTTATTAAAACCTCAGTCTTTGTTAAATTCATCTTGAGGATTTTTGATTCTAGTTTTAGCTTGCATGGTTGGATTTTTTCTTCTAATCCCTTTATAGATTCAGCTATGAGAACTAGGTTATCAGTTTATAGCTTTTCCCTTTCCCATGGAGAACCAGTCTTAATCTGTTCATTAATTGCCTGTGAGGTTATGACAAATAAGAGAGGACTGGGAACTGAACTCTAATGAACTAGCTTCACACTAAATTTATCACCGAAATCGTTGTTGAGTCTCACTTTACTCACTGCATCTTTGTTTATTCAGTGACCACCAAATTACTGAATGGTATCCTGTTAAACACCATCTCCAAATCAAAAGCCAAGAATAGTGACTTATTCTTAGGCAAGTATTTCTTCTGCAGTTGCTTCACTGGGAAGATTGCATCTGTGGTTCCTACCTCTTCTTGATACAAAGCCAAACTACATCCCATCTAGGTTTACTCTGTCACAGATCAGTTGTTCTATGACATTCTCTCTGTGACTTTCATAACCCAATCCAGTGGCTTGATTCCTTTGTAGTCGGTTCTTTTGAAGGCATCTTCTTTGCCTTTGTAGCAGTTTTTTAATCTTTGTAGGGTTTTTTAATCGAAGAAATCAACCCCAGGATTGCTGGCCACAACTTCATAATTTCTGTTGCAGCTGTTCATGTCACATCTTACAGCTTCTACAATGTTCATAGAGCATTTAGCAGCAATATACACATATTTGGAAGTATGTAAAAATACTACCAATAGTACTAGGTAATTCTGAAGGTGGGCAACCTTTATACTGTACTCTACCATGTATTCGTTCTGTCGGTCTCTTTTGCCGAACTGCTAAGTTACTTGGATGTAAACACACCAACATCTGTTGTCAAGCAATGGCAGGGAGACAAACACAAAGATACACACCATAAAAATATATTAGCCATTACACACATTTTTTTTTTCTCCTTGTTTCTTCTGTGTCCCTTTCTGTAGAAGAGCATAGGCTCAAAACGTAAAAGACTTTTTTTATTCCTGAGTGTTATACTAATACACCTGTTTGTTTTGTACACCACCTCTCTTCATCTTTTGTTCTTTTTGTAAACTCTCCCTATATATATATTGTTATATTTCGGAATGGTCATATTGCCAGTTTAGCCAATAAAAACACACGCACTATATATTTGGTGTTATTTTGCTTCAGTGATATTTATTTTTTACATTAATCTTAATCTTATTTCGGCCAGAGTTCTTTCGTCACACTCCTGTGACTGCATCAGTGGTCCTTTGTTTTCTTCTTTCTTATTTGTGTCTCTCCTTAGTAACCGTCAGCCATACAAAATGTGACGAAAGAACTCTGGCCGAAATAAGATTAAGATTAATGTAAAAAATAAATAACACTGAAGCAAAATAACACCAAATATATAGTGCGTGTGTTTTTATTGGCTAAACTGGCAATATGACCATTCCGAAATATAACAATATCTGTTTCAACACACGACTTCACATAAAAAATCTTGCACAACAAATATTTAAATGTATATATATATATACCATTTAACAATCAGGGTTAGTTGAGATTCTTTATTTACATTTTGGTCTTTCCTTCTTTATATCCCTTCTTTGCACTTTCCACCTGCTCACTTTCTATCTCACAGTAATATAATGACTGGCACTCCATCGGTTAGGACGACGAGGGTTCCAGTTGATCTGATCAACTGAACAACCTGCTTGTGAAATTAATGTGAAAGTGGTTGAGTACTCCACAGACAGGCATACCTTTAACCTAGATCTAATGGAGATTCAGCTTGACATAGAATGTGATGAGGCTAGCCCTTTGAACTACAGGTACATCATCATCATCGTTTAGCATCCACTTTCCATGCTAGCATGGGTTGGACGATTCAACTGGGGTCTGGGAAGCCAGAAGGCTGCACCAGGCCCAGTCTGATCTGGCAATGTTTCTACAGCTGGATGCCCTTCCTAACGCCAACCACTCCGTGAGTTTAGTGGGTGCTTTTTACGTGCCACCGGCACAGGTGCCAGACAAGGCTGGCAAATGGCCACGATCAGATGGTGCTTTTTACGTGCCACCAGTACGAGGCCAGTTGGGGTGGCGCTGGCAACGGCCACGTTTGGATGGTTCTCTTACATACCACCGGCACTGGTATCACAGCTGCAATTTCCATTGATGTTGATCGATTTCGATTTCGATTTTGGATTTTCACTTGCCAACTTGTACAACTCTTATTTTTGTCAGCTGAGTGGACTGAAGCAACGTGAAATGAAGTGTCTTGCTCAAGGACACAACATGCTGCTGGGACTCGAACTCATGACCTCATGATTGCAGGTTGAATACCCTAACCACAAGGTTACACACTTTCACGTAATATAATACGACCAAGAAAAATAAAAAGAAGCATCATTATAAAATGTGACATCAGTGACACCACCTGTGGAATAGCAATTGTGTAAACTTATGCTTTGGATAATAAAATCTCATTTAAAACATAAGAATAACCTGTGCATACCACAGGGAAAAAAGGAGGTTTCTTGTTTCAGTGTTATGATTTATCTATATCTCAAATACATCAAATAGTATTGAATAGGGAATATTGCTCTAAAGTAGATGTTAACAGCTGGTGCATGGATGTACACCTTTTAAACTAGATTAACAGCTGGTGAATAAACACACACACACACACACACACACATGCTCTTTCTGTCTCGACAGAGAAACACAGCAATACAATGTGGCCATCTGTGACTAATTTGTGTGATTAATGCTTAGCCTTACATCATCTTGGACACATTTTATCCACAAATAAAAAAGACATAAATTACAAAAAGCTCTTAAACGAATCAGGTGAGCATCCAGCCTTTTGGATAATAATAATAATAATAATAATAATAATAATATAATAATATTAATTTTTTTTTTTTTTAGACATTCATTAGTACAACACCAAACCCCCCCCCCAAATATATGGCACACTAGGCATAACAACAACATGAACTTCCAACCTGTTGTCTCTTGAGGTCTCTGGGTGAGACTTGGAGCCAACTTGTACAAATATAAAGCAAAAGTCAAACATAGAATAATAATAATAATAATAATAATAATAATATTAATTTTTTTTTTTTTTAGACATTCATTAGTACAACACCAAACCCCCCCCCCAAATATATGGCACACTAGGCATAACAACAACATGAACTTCCAACCTGTTGTCTCTTGAGGTCTCTGGGTGAGACTTGGAGCCAACTTGTACAAATATAAAGCAAAAGTCAAACATAGAATAATAATAATAATAATAATAATATATAATAATATTAATTTTTTTTTTTTTTTTAGACATTCATTAGTACAACACCAACCCCCCCCCCCCAAATATATGGCACACTAGGCATAACAACAACATGAACTTCCAACCTGTTGTCTCTTGAGGTCTCTGGGTGAGACTTGGAGCCAACTTGTACAAATATAAAGCAAAAGTCAACATAGAATAATAATAATAATAATAATAATAATAATATAATAATAATAATAATAATAATAATAATGGTTTCAAATTTTTGACTCTGAAAGGCTCAAAGGCAAAGTCAACCTTGGCACAATTTGAACACAGAATGTAAAGATGGATGAAATGCTGCTAAGCATTTTACTGGGCAGGCTAATGATTCTGCCAGCATGCCACCTTATCATCATCATCATCATCATCATCCAGTGTTTTAAATCCAAGTTTTGTCTCTGTTAATGGGGGTGGCCAGATCTACCTCAATGCCATAGTAACTGCCCTCACACCATCTCACCAAGTTTTGGGTGTCCTCCTTTCTCAAGTCAACCCTCCCATGAGGTTCTTTTTTTTGTTTTTGAGCTGGATTTTCTATTGGGTGCATGCCCTTGCTTACCCTCAACCTCAGTTTCTAGACACGAGTGGTCCTGGGACCAAGGACTCTACTACGATTTTTAAGAAATGTGGTGGAAAACTAGCTCAAGAAGGCAAGTACGCTACTCCCCAAGACCCCTTCGCCCCCCCCCCCCTACCTAGCCCCCTTAGCACCTTAAATGATGATAATAATAATAGTAGTTTACTCTAAGTAGTCGTCCTTAGCTTCCACCATAGCCTGAGGATGGCTCCAGAACCTATCTCATGCATTCTTCCCTGTGTCCCTGGGAAGATCTTCAGGCACCTCTTTGATCTTGGTCACCAGCTTGACTTTGGTGTTGCAGACAGAACAGCTTGTGCATTTCTCAATTGCACCCCACACATAGTAATCCATGGGATTATAATCAAGCGAATTAGGAGGCCAGAAATTGGATCTGTGAAGTCATAGGAGTTCTCTAACAACTACTTCTGACCCATTCTGGAGGTATGGAACCAAATCCTGCTGCTGCATATATGGCCTTCCTGCAGCAACCCTCTCTAGCCAGAGATTGATGACAAACTCCAGCAGCTTCTGATGGCCATTTGGAATTGAACCTGAGGCATTCTTCAAAGATGTGGGATGAATTCTAGCATGCAGACGCAGTAAGAATGCCTGCTGTGTCCGTTCTTGCTGGCCACGACTTCATAATTTCTGTTGCAGCTGTTCATGACACATCTTACAGCCGCTAAGTTGTTCATAGAACATTTAACAGCAATATACACAAATTTTCCTTTATTTATTTACTTATTGAGCGACATAACAAGCAAACTCTTTGAAAAATATAATAATAATAAAATAATAATAAGGAAATTATTGTATACAGTGCTCAGGTGCACCACAACTTGTCAGAAAGTGCATATAAAGTACATGCAGTAATGTAGAAATGTCTGGAAAGTGAACAGTGTATGAGTCAGATACATGCTTGTGTGTGTATGGAGGAGAGAAAATCAAGTGTAGTGTTGGCGAATCAAGTGTAGTGTTGGCGAATCAAGTGTAGTGTTGGCGAATCAAGTGTAGTGTTGGCGAATCAAGTGTAGTGTTGGCGAATCAAGTGTAGTGTTGGCGAATTATCCATGTGACATTGTAATTGTTTTTATAATTTGTTCTAGAACCTTCCATGGAAATACTGTTCTCACTGGTTATATGATTCCACAACTCTTCAATTTGTAACAGTTTTGATAAGTGCCAGTGCACAAAGCTCTTGGCCCTCAGTTGCTTCTGTTAAATTTTAATAAAAGGAATATACATATATTTTGAGTTCTATTTTAACTGTTTGCATCACCAAACCTATGCATATGTATATATGTGTGCGTATATACTCTTTTACTTGTTTCAGTCATTTGACTGCGGCCATGCTGGAGCACCACCTTTAGTCGAGCAAATCGACCCCGGGACTTATTCTTTGTAAGCCCAGTACTTATTCTATTGGTCTCTTTTGCCAAACCGCTAAGTGACGGGGACATAAACACACCAGCATCGGTTGTCAAGCAATGCTAGGGAGACAAACACAGTCACACAAACACACACACATACATATATATATATATATACATATATACGACAGGCTTCTTTCAGTTTCCGTCTACCAAATCCACTCACAAGGCATTGGTCGGCCCGGGGCTATAGTAGAAGACACTTGCCCAAGATGCCACGCAGTGGGACTGAACCCGGAACCATGTGGTTGGTTAGCAAGCTACTTACCATACAGCCACTCCTGCGCCTATATATATATATATATATAAAATATTATTAGAGACAAAACCACTATTTTGCAAAACAAACAAGGAAAGACTTAATCAATACATAAAGTTAACCGATACCTGGGTAGCAAATTCACGTCAGAAAAACACGGTTGAAGCTACATGCCTAGGGCAGAGATCACGTGCTATCGTGTGGAAATTTGTGTGTTTTTTTTTCATTCATTTATTTGTATATATATATATATATATATAATATTGAATAAGGGTAAAAATCAATTAAAACCAGTGGCCTATCATATTAAAAAAATCCGAAGATTAAAATATTTTACATACAAAATTTAAAGGACTGACCACTAAAAAGTGGACAGTCAATATGCTAGATATAGACGTCAAAATCGCTATTTTCCACGAAGGATTTGTTCTCAAGAAAAAACTCAGCAAAACCCAAAGTGTAAAAAATAAGCAAGACAAATGAAAATATACGAAATAAAAAACGATTACCTATGTACTAATTAGTTTCACTTGTTAATATTCACGTATATGTATACGCGAGCATCTGCAAGATCATCAGCATAGTTTGTCGTTTACAAATACAATTTCCAGAACTAGATATAGAATGCTTGACCGAAATCCCGCAGTTGCAAGCACTAATATATGATTTATAAAACATGTGACATATTAATAAAAATATGTAAATATAAAACCACCCAGATTTCTGAGTACCTTATTTCTTCTAATATACAATACCTGTACATCACCTCCAAACCTTCTAATATATATATATATATATATATATATATATATATATATATATATATATACACACACACACACACACACACACATGATGTACACTTGTGACTCAGGAAGATAATTACTGACCATTGCTTATGCAAAATATTGCCAATACCCGTGTCTGAGCTTATTACACCCATGGTTGGTTTCACCCAAGATTGCACCTGCAGCTTCCATTCCCACTGTGGTATCCTCCTACTCGACAGAGAACTGGAATGTTGCATTGCTGGTGATTGCACAACTGAAAATTGTAGATCCAATATTTTTATTTCGCTAAATTGTTTCCCTTCCAATCACAGTAATATATTAACTGATTTTAAAATTCCCCACCCCACACTCTCTCTACCTCTTCAACAAACTTTTTAACCATGTAATTCCTCTCTTCATGTCTTCAACATTTCTCTTATTTTCTCCACCTTTTTCTCCCCATCCTACAGCATGTCATTAACACTTCTCTTTCCCACTTTTCTCTCACTGTCTTTTTCTTCACCATCTTTGCCTTTCCTTCAACCAACCATGTGATGCATCTAGCCTTAGTGTATTATTATACTCCTCTCTTCTTTTTTCTCTACTCACATTTCTCTCCTCTGACTCTCTCTCTCTCTCTCTGTCTCTCTCACTCCACCTCTCTAACTAACTAAAGTATAATGGGCACACGAACAAAGAAATTATGATATAGATGTTATTGTTCCTGACAGTGTAATGTTGCTATACTAAATATTTTTTTTTCTAATATTTTATCTTTCAGAAGTCATATATCAAGATTACGTGTCATGGACCCCTCCATTACAAATTCGAGGTTACCGTTTATTCCCTGATTCACAGCTGTTAGAATTCACTGTTCCAGAAGCATCCACACAGAGTATATGGAAGTTCCAAAGTTTCTCAGATAAAGCCAGTTGTGAAGTTAAGCAGGTTTACATGTAAGTTGGATTTTGAAACAAAAAAGAAAAAAAAAAGGAAAAAAGAAAAGAGAAAAAAAAAGTGTTATGGTTTAGAGCAGGGGTTGGTGAACCAGGGTAAATTACCCCAAGTAGGGTAAAAATGAAATCCTTGCGGGTAATGAGGACGCATTAGACTTAAGTAAAATTATATAAAAAAATGTGTTCCTTGTTATGACAGAAATTTTCTTCTGGCAACATTGCATCTGTCTAATTCAATTCAGTTCAATTCAATTCTTATTGGCTCAAAAAGCAAAAGCAAGGCCATGTAGGGGGGCAGGGAGTTATGTACAAGAAGTGTGGTCATACAAAGAGTTCAGGCCATTTCTGGTCAAGAGAGACTTTGAACCGAGCCATCGTTGGCATCTTCACTATCTCGTCCGGCAGCTTATTCCATGGATCCGCAACCCGGATGGAGAAAGCTCCTCTCCCTCGATTGAGATGAAATCGTCATAGATAGAGCTTATCGGAGTGACCCCGCAGCCCACGCTCTGGAGCAGGAGTGAAGAACAGCTCTTTTGAGAGGTTACATTTGTAATGAATGTGTAAACAGATTCAATAAAATGGATTCAGTAAGACTTTTGAATTCAAAGAATCTATAATTTTCTTCCTTTCAAACCAAGGGAGTAACATCACTGTAAATAAATATACTTTGGGGTAATGGGTTAAAAAAAGTTTCTGATCCTTGGCTTAGAGCAGTGTTTCTCAACCACTTTTTGCATAGGAGTGGCTGTGTGATAAGTAGCTTGCTTACGAACCACACGGTTCCGGGTTCAGTCCCACTGCATGGCACCTTGAGCAAGTGTCCTACTATAGTGTCGGGCCGACCAAAGCCTTGTGAGAACTACTGTTTTAGAGGTTCAAGGGTAGCACATTTTTAAATTCTCCAAAAATGATAGGGAAGAAGAAGAACAAGGTTTCATGCCTAGGATCTCTTCTCTAAATGCCACTTAAGGCATCCAATGACCACATGGTGGTGTTATTCTAGGCAAGTAATTAAGTCTACTACACAAATATGAGAAAGATTCCTCTGATGAGCTTGAGCTAATAGTTTCCTGCTACTAAATTTCGCTGTCAAGACTTTGGTTGACTTGGAACTATTGTAGAAGATACATGCTCAAGGTGCTAAAGAGTGGAATTGAACTTGAGACCATGTAATTGAGAAGCTAGCTTGTTATCACAGTCATGTCTGCACCAGTTGACTTCTAATATTAAAGAAGGAAAGTATTAGCCAAGAACCCTGTTGGTTACTGAGGTGTTGTACTGATACCTTGGTAACAGAACTCTTCACTTTCCTTAGTGTGCTTGGTCTAAACAAGGGACATGGCTTCTGCCTTTTCAATTAGTTGTAGAGTCAGTAAAATAAGCCAGACCATCTGTTATTTGCTCTTCGTGTTATTGGTCATTTTAATTGTCAGCTATTACTCTACATATAATGATATATGTGCTTATAATGGTACACACAAGTGTCATATCAAATCTTCTGCTATTATTTAACTTCAGGGATGTACATAACAGTTGTCAAAACAAAATTCAGCAATTTCTAAGTCTGCTATTTTGCCCCAGATCAACCATGATCAAACATGACTATAAGGTGTTCTAGCCAGAACCAGCTCATTTAATATTTATTTGGTGTATCTAATTCTGTACTATCTAATGTAGCCAACCATTTTAAGATGACAGGATGTAATGTTAGGGACAAGATTTAGGTGTTGTTTTGAGCATGTCAAAAGAATGCATAGAGGCTCTCTCTCAGTTGTTCAGTCATACTATCTTTCAAGAGAATGATCTTACATTGCACAAAATTTCAGGTTTATAAAGGCAGGAGAGTGAGATTATATTGTGGTCATTTCAAACAGGAATTTTTGACATAAACAGTGAAATTCCCAGAGAATAAAATATTGGCAATAAATTTGGTAGGAATTTATTACTATTCTGTGGCACTCACTATATTTATATATGAAAAATATTGATTTCTTGCAGTTGTTATAGAAGTAGATGTAAATGAAACTGTGACATTCCTGTAAACAAGATAACTGAGCTTATCTTCCCACCACATTTAGAAGGACATTAACCCTTTAGTGTTCCCATTCATCATCATCATCATCATCGTTTAGTGTCCGCTTTCCATGCTGGCATGGGTTGGACGGTGCAACTGGGGTCTGGGAAGCCAGAAGGCTGCACCAGGCTGCACCAGGCCCAGTCTGATCTGGCAATGTTTCTACAGCTGGATGCCCTTCCTAACGCCAACCACCCCGTGAGTTTAGTGGGTGCTTTTTACGTGCCACCGGCACAGGTGCCAGACGAGGCTGGCAACGGCCACAATTGGATGGTGCTTTTTACGTGCCACCGGCACGGAAGCCAGTCAGGGCGGCACTGGCAACGGCCATGTTCGGATGGTTCTCTTATGTGCCACCAGCACTGGTATCACAGCTACAATTTCCATTCATGTTGATCGGTTTTGATTTTGATTTTTTGATTTTTTAATTCTGCCAAAATTAATCCTTTTTATCCACATTGTTTTGAACTAATCATTCATTAATCTTGTAGCTATGAGATTTTGATGAGGTAGTTGTTAATTTTTAAAACGATATTGTAGGGTTGGTGTGAGAGACCAGATCTGGCCAGTTTGAACATAAAACAGGCAGAATACTTTTGGCCGGATATGGCCGGTTTAAATGCTAAAGGGTTAATTATTGTGTTGAGAGAGAATGGTTTAATGTAGGGTATGGTTTAATGGCATGGTTTAATAAGTACTAGTTGAGTACAGGGGTCGCTGTAATCAACTATCCACCTCTCCAAAATTTCACCCCTAACATCTGGCCACCTAACTCCCCAGACTGCAACCCCCTTGGTTATTATGGGTGGGGTTCAGTTGAATGAGAGACTAACAAAACTCCTTACACCAAAGATGAGCTGAAAGCAAGGATTATGGCAGCATTGATCAACTTAAACAAGGAGACTGCCAAGAAGAATTGCAAGAGATTCTGAAGTCATCTAGAGGCTGTGGTTGAAGCCAATGGCAATTTTATTGAATAAATTTACTCTTTAGTATATCAAGATATTTTAATGTAATTTTGGTAAATATATCTGTTAAAATGAGATGTCAGTGTTATTTTCATTTTTGTGTAATTTAGACAACAGTTTATTCACCGTATCCTGTATATATACATACATATATACGATGGGCTTCTTTCAGTTTCCATCTACCAAATCCACTCACAAGGCTTTGGTTGGCCTGAGGCTGTAGTAGAAGACACATGCCCAAGGTGCCATGCAGTGGGACTGGGCCTAGAATTATGTAGTTGGGAAGTAAGCTTCTTACCACCCAGTCACGCCTGTAGATAATTTGTAATTTGATTAATAGGTTATTTCTTATCACAAACATAAAAAGAAGAAACAAAGTAGGATATCTTTCTATGTTGGACATTAGTAAAGTGGCCTTGCCTCTTAGCAATAAATGACTGATAAAGCATGTCAAAGATAAAACAGTTAATAAAATAACAGAAAAAAATAAACAACAATGAAACAAAATGATTCATGGTTTGAAAAATGTAAATTGCTAACAGCATGGTTACCTAGAAGTGTTAAATTAGTTGTTCAAATCCTGTCACTAGGTCTGCTGCTATTTTCTGTCTCCATAGTGTCTAATGCTATTATTTATTCTCGTTTAAATGTGGATGTTCTGTTAGAACAGATTATACTGCAATAGATGCCATGAGAGAAATTCTCATATGGGTGGGCTTTTGATGTAAAATGCTCACCTGTTTATATTGCTAGTGGGAGATAAATCTCTGCCATCTCCAGTGCCGAGAGCATCAGATCACATGATTTCGACCTTCCTTGATCTTTTCATTGACGGACACTCAACCGCTAGAGATAGCAGCAACTCATCTCCCCACCAGCAGTCTATAGAAAGTCAGTATCACAACAGGCGCTGGTGTCATGATTAACCAGTGAGCTTGTTAAAAAATATATATTAGGGACAGAGGCAGTATTAATACTGAGAGGTAATATTTAAACCCACTTAAACATGGATGTTCTGTTAGAACAAACTATACTGTGGTGGATACCATGAGAGATACTCTCCTATAGGCTTTTAGTGCAAAATGCATGCTTGTGTATATCACTAGCAGAGTGATAAACCCTTGCCATCTCAGGACAGGCACTGATGTTGTGATTAGCCAGTGAGTTTGTTAAAAAATATAGTCTAATATCTTTAGCATATTCTTTGATACATGGTTGTGTTGGATGAGTCCGTATTTAATAATCTCTATTCCTGTTGCCTTAATCTTTTGTGTGATGAAACCTATCACTTTGTGATCTTTTTAAAAACTTCATACGTCTCCAGTCTCTCAGCTCATTTCTGCTGCAAAATTCTTTCATCGGGCTGTGTGGTAAGTAGCTTGCTTACCAACCACATGGATCCGGGTTCAGTCCCACTGCGTGGCACCTTGGGCAAGTGTCTTCTACTACAGCCTCGGGCTGACCAAAGCCTTGTGAGTGGCCAGCACACCGAAAGGCTGCACCAGACTCCAGTCTGATTTGGCATGGTTTTCTAAAGCTGGATGCCCTTCCTAACGCCAACCACTCCGAGAGTGTAACGGGTGCTTTTACTTGCTACTGTATGGGTGCCATTTGTGTAACAATGGGGTGCTTTTATGTGTCACTGGCATGGGTGCTAGTTTGCATGACTGCAATTTTGTAGGAATGTAGTTATTTCTCTAAATACATTGGCTTTTTTGCTGCACATTATTTACAAACAGTACCAAGGTTCCATGGTGTAGTGGTTATCACATCTGCTTAACACGCAGAAGGTCGTGAGTTCAAAACTCGCTGGAACCTACGAATGACATTTTTTCAAATGGCAGTGCCACAGCATGGCCACAGCTCGTGAGCTGAAACTAGATAAAATAAAATAAAATAAAATAGTACTTATAAATGTTTTATAGGTATTTTGGAAAGTTATACGATAATTTGAATTTTACAGAGGATCGTGAAATTCTTAATTTTTATTTTTATTTGAAATTGTATTTTCTTCGGAAATGTTTCCTTCTTGTGTTAACATAAAGCCTACGCAGGTAGTACAGATGGTGCAGATGTTAGAGACAACATCTTTGAAAGCTATATTCTTTATTTTACACTTGTCACCTAATTTATTCTGAAACTTTACATTAAGAATGAGATACATCCAATTGCCCGTTATGAAATACTGGTTCTCTTTTCTTCTCTGTGTGTGTGTGTGTGTGTGCGTGTGTGAGTGTGTGTGAGTGAGTGAGTGAGAATAAATAAATAAATAAATACTAAATTCTGCTAATGATATAAGTTTCAAAAATAGAAATATTAAAATTTCTAAGTCTCTCTAAAGGAGACTACGGCAGTGGTACTAGAAATTAACAGTTATCGCCAAGCTAATATGGCAGTCCATAAATATATGACTTAAGCTGCCGTTGATTAGCTGCAAGAGGCCATCGCCTCTAGCTAGCTATATGACACATGAACCTGTGTCCATATAAGTTCCATTTGATTCTCATCTTTGGGCTGCTAAATGGAATTTGTCTGGGTTGCTAAATGGAAAGTTAAGTGACTCTTTTGCTTGGATTCATTAATCCTTCAACACCTTGGTTTGCCAATCTTTTCACCTTGTATTCGCACCAGCATAACCACTACTGACTTCTGGAAACCTTTTTGATGTCCCTTCCGCTACTTCTTGTTTTTTGGGGTTTTTTTTTTTATCTTACTAAAAGTTTTCATAGTCATTATCTATAAATGAGGCACTTGTTGTTATCAATACTCTGAGATGATACTTGAGAGTGAAGTTTAATGAGATCCGAACCTTGAATGTTGAGGATATGTAAAGGCTAGAAAGAAATGGCACAAGCATGTTCCAGTGGAGGTATATGTCAGGTCACTTTCGAGTGCTACTGGTAACATGTAACCCAGTACAACCTGTTGCATGGTCGGGTCGTCGGCGACTAAACCGGGAACCCCACCAAGCTTGCTTGGTGAGGAGGGTGTTTATTGGACACCCTGCGGGATGAAAAACAAAACCCGTCAAAGGGCGGAGGAACTCTTGAGAGTCAACGGTCATCCAATAAATGTCTTAAGGATGTATCATGCGCGGGGACATAGAAATAATCGGACTGAATACCCGATCGCGCAGTTAAACCATTGGGAGTGAAGGACTCCTAGCCTTTGTTAGGGCATACTTCTAGGAGAAGGTAACTCAGGTAATTTGGATAACTCCAACATAAAACCTGCGGCTCAGTGGTTACCGATGATGTTGACTTGTTCTTCTTTTCAGATTATGGCTGCTGTTGCTTAGTGAGTGGGATTGACTCAGTGCACAGCCTTTCCTCACTTTAAAAGAAATCTTCTTGCACAGGCATTGCACAATAACAACATTGATTAAGCTTCGCGCAATGGCCATGCTCGATAATGAGGGGGAAGCCACCATAATGTCAGTTTGCTTGAACAACATGGGACAAATGACCTCGGAGAAAAACTGTGCATATGGAGGAATGAGCTGTAGTTTGTAAGAGAAAAATCTGTGATGACATGGATGTAGAATGTGTATGATGAAAGCTGCTTAAAGGAAGTGCTGAGCACACAAAGTTGATCGGACCTGTGGAAGAGGATGACATGGGATAAAGTGGTGAAAACTGATGTTGAACCTTGCAGCTGTCTTCATCCATATGCACTACTTAGCAATACCAGTGTAGTCTTCACACTTGCATACTACATCTGATTCATTTTATGCCGTTTTTCTCTCAACACATTTACGTTTTGTCATTCATGCACTTACATTGTACATGAAACAGAGCAAGCTTGCTTCATTTATTTTTAGTCTTCTTATCATAAGCTTCTTACCACACAGCCACACCTATGTCATCATCACCATTGTCGTTTAACGCCCGCTTTCCATGCTAGCATGGGTTGGACGGTTCGACTGGGGATCTGGGAAGCCAGGAGGCTGCACCAGGCTCCAGTCTGATCTGGCAGTGTTTCTACAGCTGGATGCCCTTCCTAACACCAACCACTCCTTGAGTGTAATGGGTGCTTTTTATGTGCCAGGGGAAGCTGGCAACGGCCACGATCGGTTGGTGCTTTTTACATGCCACTGGCACAGAAGCCAGTCAAGGTGAGGCAAAAAAATTCTGTACCTCTGATGGGACTTGACCTGCAATTTCCTGTTTGTTTATCTTTTATGATTGCATCTCCTTCAATACTGATTTTAACTTTTTTCTTTTTTCTTTTCCAGTTTTTTACAGTATGGCAGTTTTCCTATCATCAACCTCACAAACAAAACATTTCCAAATACCTTCTACTTAAAACGAACATTTTCCGAGCGTTTCATATTACGTTCCGACAACAGGACCACTGTCATTAATATGGACGCACCTAGACATGGACCATGGTTTGCAGCTGCACTTTTACCAAACCCCAATGAAAAAATACAACAGAAGGTAATTATATGTTACTTATTACTAGAGTACAAGTAGGAGCACTCCGTCGGTTACGACGACGAGGGTCCCAGCTGATACGATCAATGGAACAGCTTGCTCATGAAATTAACGTGCAAGTGGCTGAGCACTCCACAGACACGTGTACCCTTAACGTAGTTCGCAAGGAGATTCAGCATGACACAGAGTGTGACAAGGCAGGCCCTTTTTGAAATACAGTTACTACTCATTTTTGTCAGCTGAGTGGACTGGAGCAGCGTGAAATAAAGTGTCTTGCTCAAGGACACAACGCATTGCTGTGAATCAAACTCACAACCTTACGATCATGAGCCGAATGCCCTAACCACTAAGCCACATGTCCTCACTAGAGTACAAGTAATACAGTGTGAATTGCAAATAAATTTATGAGAGAACACTTTGGAAGGAATAATAAGGCAGGTAGCTAGCAGAACCATTAGCACACTGGGCAAAATGTTTAGTAGCTCTTCATCTTTACATTCTGAGTTCAAATTCTGTTGAGGTTGACTTTGCCTTTCATCCTTTCAGAGTTGATGAAATAAGTATGATTTGAGCCCTGGTGTTGATGTTATTGACTTAGCCCCCCTCCTCTAATATTGGTTTCAAATTTTGTGCCAAAATTTGAAACCAATATTACATATGGAAATGAGAAAAATCAGTTTTCTAACAGTTTATTTATTAGAAATTCAATGACAAAATAATGGAAACACTTAGCATCATAGCATCAAAATTTTGAAATATCTGTAAAACTGTCAAAAGCTTGTTTATTTTTATGCTTTTTGATTTATTATTAGTGTTGCTTCATATGTTTTTCTAAAATTGCAGTTTCTTTTCAGATATCATCAAAAAAAGGTAATTAAAATTCATTAAAATGACAGATCTATCGCACTTTCAAAGCGGCCAAATTGTTGGTGCTCGTATGGGAGGTGCTAGCATAACAAAAACAGCTGAAATGTTTGGTGATATCAAAAACTACTGTCTCAAAAGTAATGACAGCCTTTGAGAAAGAGGGAAAAACCTCCTCATTGAAATAAAACTCTGGAAGAAAACCAAACCTTTCAGATAGGGAATTGTTAGAAAGGATCACAAAAGTACTGCTCCCAAAATTACTGCAGAGCTTAATGACCACCTTGAGAAGGCAGTTTCCACAGAAACTGTTTGCCGGGAGCTGCACAAAGCTGGATTTCATGGGAGGACTGCAATCAGAAAACCACTACTTTCAAAATCAAACATTGCAAAGTGTTTAGAGTGAAGTAAAAACCTACAGAATTGGTCCCCAGAGCAGTGGAAGAATGTTATTTTCTCAGACGAGTCATCCTTTACCTCATTTCCGACCACTGGCTGAGTATATGTGTGGAGACAGCCAAAAGAAGCATTTGACCCAGACTGTCTTCTTCCAACTGTTAAACGTGAAGGAGGATCTGTGATGATCTGGAGGGCTATATCTTGGAAATCCACTGGCCCAATGGTTTCCCTTCATGGCAGAATTAATAGTCGAGACTGTTTAAGCATTTTATCTGATCAAATTCATCCTATGGTTGCAGAACTATTTTAGGATGATAATGCACCAATTCACACAGCTAAAGTTGTTACTGAATGGCACGAGGAACATTCTAATGGAGCTGAACATTGTATCTGGCCACCACATTCCCCAGGTTTCTATATTATTGAACATTTATGGTGCATTTTAGAAAAACAAGTCAGGACTCAATATCCTCCACCATCATCACTGCAAGAATTGGAGACTGTATTAACTGAAGGATGGACAAAAGTTCCTTTGGAAACAATTCAAACTTTGTATGAGTCCATAGCTCATAGAATTCAAGCTGTAATTACTGCCAAAGGTGGTCGTACCCCATATTAAAATAAATTTGTTTGAAATTTTAAGGTGTTTCCTTTATTTTGTCCAACCCCTGTATGGTACTATGGAACAATACAATTTCTGTTGTGCTTAATAAAACAAAGTTATTTCTTAGGAATTGTTTAATAATTTTTTTTCTGAAAAGTGATTTTAATAAAGTATATACTTTCCCTCTTTGTCTCACCCTATGAAATAATATCTCACTCTCAGAGAATGCAAGTATTACTGGTTGGGAACACCTTGCTTGAAAGTTTCCTTGTTCAAATCCAACCAGGTACTATGTGCATGTCCAAGAATATAATATTTAATGATGATAACCTATCAAAATGTAATATATATACCATCATCATGTAATATTTGTCTTGCTTGCCAGCACATGTTGGCTGATTTGATGGGATCCAATAAGCTGGTGGACTTTGTTGAGCTTCAATGTCTGTTTTGGCATAGTTTCTATGGGGAGAGACCAACCACTTTACAGGTTGTACTGGGTGTTTTTTTTAATATATTCCACAGGTACTAGTGAGGTTGTCAGGTAACTCACAAGGCAAAGAAAAGATCCTTAATTGCGTAAAATTGTAGTAGAGAGGGAGGTGGATTTATGCCTGGTGTTTAGAGTCTAAAGTATGATAGAGGGACAGACTCAGGTATCTTGCTCTGAAGGAGATACATGGCCATCCCACATTATGAGGATGGAGGTAAGTAGCTGAAAAGAATACAACGATGGCAATAGCAGTAATGAAGTGCCAGAGTGCACTTTCAAGATACAAGAAGGTGAGTATAGGAGAGAATAAGGGCAAAGAACTGGAAAGGATGGGTGAATAAGTTCATTAGAGTATGAGAGGAGGGTCACAGGTGGTTAGAGATGGGTGTAGGGTGAGTGTAGGGAATGGAACACAGGTGGAGGTGTGGCTGATGGTAAATGTCAGTATGGTGGGGGAGAGGTGAGAAGTTGTTCAGGAAGGAGGAGGTGATAAATGGCAGTACCAGGAGGTAGGAGAGCAGCAGTATAACATACCTGTGGGTAGATAAGAAATTATATAGAGTATGTACTAGGTGTGCGAGAGAGATGTACAGTGAAAGAGATGGATGTCAGAGATACAAAGGGTGGCAGTAGTGTTTGTGTGTAGGGAGGAGGGTTGTCAATGGCAGATATGCCAGGGTGATGAGAATGATAGAGGGTGTTAAAGATAAGGTAATTGCAGTCCTAAAATGTATCTCGGTGAGACGCAGAAAGGGATGAGAAGTGAAAAATAAAGTGGAAGGTATGGATTTTGTAAGGAAGTGGTTCTAGGAGAGGAGAGGTAACTAGTAGTACAAAGGAGAATGAAATGTGTGCATATTTTTCTCTTGGTTATAGCAGCTGAATAATGTCGCAGTTAGAAAAGTGGAGGGATGGGTGTTAGGAAGATAAAAGGCAGGGAAGGCTTCACAAGTACAGGTTGGATGTAAAAGCAAGATCCATAAACCTAATGTCTTTTGAGACCTCACTTTCATTGAGATGGACAGGTCTTGAGTACAGCAAATACCAATCACCTTGGTCCTTAGTCATTTTTTATTCCACAAGGCTCAGCATCTTGAGATCAAACTCCACTACTTGTCCCATGTGTTCCTGGATCAGCTTCTTTCACAAGTTCCATCCACATTTAGCAGTTGGCACTTCTTTATACAGCTGTTCTCGTCCGTATGCATCACATGGCCATACCGACCCAGTCTTCTCTCTTGCACACTACATCTGATTCCGCTTACGCCCAGTTTTTCTCTCAATGCATATACACTTTGTCATGATGCACTTACGTTGTACTGCAACAGCGCAGGCTTGTTTCATTTCTTTTTAGTCTTCGCATGCTCTCTGCATTCTCGACTCTATTCTCTCTACCATGAAGCATTGCTGTTTGTACTCAAGCATCATACAATTTCCTTTCCTCTCTAGTAGAAAGACCTCTTGTTACCAACAGAGGTAATAGCTTTCTGAATTTTCTCCATCCTATTCTTACTCCAGCTACTATTCTTACAGAACTTTCCTTCTTCACTGCTAATTTGACTACCTAAGTATCAGAAAGTATCTATTACAGGCGCAGGAGTGGCTGTGTGGTAAGTAGCTTGCTAGCCAACCACATGGTTCCGGGTTCAGTCCCACTGCGTGGCACCTTGGGCAAGTGTCTTCTGCTATAGCCCCGGGCCGACCAATGCCTTGTGAGTGGATTTGGTAGACGGAAACTGAAAGAAGCCCGTCGTATACATGTATATATATATATGTGTGTGCGTGTATGTTTGTGTGTCTGTGTTTGTCCCCCTAGCATTGCTTGACAACCGATGCTGGTGTGTTTACGTCCCCGTTACTTAGCTGTTCGGCAAAAGAGACCGATAGAATAAGTACTGGGCTTACAAAAGAATAAGTCCCGGGATCGAGTTGCTCGATTAAAGGCGGTGCTCCAGCATGGCCGCAGTCAAATGACTGAAACAAGTAAAAGAGTAAAGAGTAGAGAGTATTAGCTCCAAAGAATCTTCTGGGCGTTTAAGAAAATCTATCCCCTTTGTTTTTCTTTGCGTTTATTGTTCTTGCACATCTGCCATGTATAACATCTACTTTCTCTTCAATGTTCTGCTAATAACTAAGCTAATTATTATGCTATTATGCTACTTTCTGTTTTATATCATCCATGTTTAACCCTTCAGCATATTTAAACCAGCCATATTAGGCTCAAATATTTTATTTTATGCTCAAACTGGCCAAACTCTGCCTCTCACGATGACCCTATACAATGTCATTCAAAAAAATAAGCAATCACTTTATCAAAATTTTGAAGCTACAAGTTTAATTCATGATTAATTCAAAACTATGTGAATAGACAAACATCATATTTCGGAGTAATCTGAGTGCTTAAGGGTTAAATGCTATGTAAATGTCATGCTGTGATGCTGATGATGATGCTTAGGATGATTATGATGGTGGTACTGTACATTTTTCTGCAGGGTATCCTCACCAAATGTAAATACTCTGTACGTGGTATGTTGGTCACTCAGACGAGGAAAGGTTATGGTCAAGCTGTGGCCAATACAATTGTTACAACAACATTAATGCATGGTTTTGAGTCCAAGATGAAATATTATAAGTGAGTATTAAAGAGACGTCCTACAGGTGTGCTTTGTCCAATTTCCCACAGGTGTGTTTTGCATAGTATCCTACACTGTGTTTTGTATAGTATCCTACAGGTGTGCCTTGTGTAGTGTCCTACAGGTGTGTCTTGTGCAGTGTTCTACAGGTGTGTCATGTGCAGTGTCCTACAGGTATGTCTTGTGCAGTGTCCTACAGGTGTGTCTTTTGCATTGTCCAGCAGGTGTGTCTTATGTAGTGTCCAGTAGGTGTGTTCTGTACAATGACCAGCAAGTATGTCTCGTGCAGTGTCCAGCAGAATTGCCTTGTGCAGTGCCTTACAGGCATGTCTTGTGCAGTGTCCTACAGGTGGGTCTTGTATAGTGTCCCACATGCATGTCTTGTGCAGTGTCCCACAGGCTTGTCTTGTGCAGTGTCCCACAGGCTTGTCTTGTGCAGTGTCCCACAGGCATGTCTTGTGCAGTGTCCCACAGGTGTGTCTTGTGCAGTGTTCTGCATTTGCATCTTCTGCTGTGTCCAGCAGATGTGTCTTATGCAGTGTTTTATAGATGTGACTTATGCATCACCCCACAGATTGTTTTGTATAGTGCCCCACAAAGTGTGGTTTTTTGCAGTGTCCCACAGGTGTGTTCTTTGCATTGTCCCACAGGCATGTTCCATGCAGTGTGGCACAGATGCGCTTTGTGCAGTGATTTATAGGTGTGTTTTGTGTAGTGTCCTACAGATGGGTCTCATGAAGTGTCTTACAAGTGTGTTTGTGCAGTGTCCTACAGGTATGTCTTGTGCAGTGTGCTACATGTGTGTCTTGAGCAGTGTCCTACAGGTATGTCTTGTGCAGTGTGCTACATGTGTGTCTTGTGCAGTGTGCTACATGTGTGTCTTGTGCAATGTTTTAGTGATGTATTTTGTGCAGTGTCCTATAGGTGTGTCTTGTATGTAGTGTCTTACAGGTGTGTCTTGTGCAGTGTCATACAACTGTGTTTTTAGGGAAGTGTCCTAGAGGTGTTTCTTCTGCAGTATCCTACAAGTGTGTCTTGTGCAGTATCCTACAGGTGTGTCTTGTGCAGTGTCCTACAGGTGTGTTTAGTGCAGTACAGTGTCCTACAGACATGTCCAGTGGAGTACAGTGTCCTACAGGTGTGTCTTGTGCTGTGTCCTACAAGTGTGTCATGTGCAGACTCCTACAGGTGTGTCTTGTGTAATGTCCTGCAGGTGGGTTTTGTGCAGTCTTCTACATGTGTGTCTTGTGTAGTGTCTTCCAGGTGTGTCTTGTGCAGTGTCCTACAGGTGTGTCTTGTGCAGTGTCCTACAGGTGTGTCTTGTGTAATGTCCTACAGGTGGGTTTTGTGCAGTCTTCTACATGTGTGTCTTGTGCAGTGTCTTACAGGTGTGTCTTATGCAGTGTCCTATAGGTGTGTTTTGTGCAGTGTCCTACAGGTGTGTCTTGCACAGTGTCCTGCAGGCATGTCTTGCACAGTGTTCTACAAGCATCTTGTGCAGTGTTCTACATGCATATCTTCTGCAGTGTGCTGCACGCATGTCTTATGCAATATGCATGTATATCTCTTATTTGTTCTAAATATATAAATAGAAGAGAAATAGTATTGTATTACAATGTTTGGAGTTCAAATTAACACAGGATCTCTCACTACATCTGTAGCACGACACTAAATTTACCTCACACCCCAAATATGTGTATGTATGTATCATATTTATATAATTAGTCTTTCTTTTCTCTTATAATTTATTCAATCTTTTCATTCCAGAATTGTCCTCCCTCCTCTGAGCTACCTGTACTATTTTTCTGTACTCAACTGTACCGTTGACTCGGTGGACACTGGAGGATGTCCTATCTATGTATCCATCGGCAACGGTAACATGCCACCTTTTGATGTCGATGAGTTTCTCATCAACTGTACAAATTCTACGGAGAACTGTCACCTTCGAGTTGTGTCACCCAATAGCTCAGGGTTAAACTTTGTTGCCTTCTACCTCCGTGATATCAACAGTACAGCACCTGTCACTGTCACATGGCAGGTAACCACTGAAGGTAAGTTACTGCTGGGGTGCTGTTAACGTAGGTATATGTTGTGTTGTGAGAGTGTCAGTATAATGGCATGAAGTGTTGCAGCAGTGTTAATGTAGTGTTATATGAATGATATAAGGTGGCGAGCTGGCAGAAACGTTAGCATGTCGGATGAAATGTGTAGCTGTATTTTTTCTGCTGTTACGTTCTGAGTTCAAATTCCGCCGAGGTCGACTTTGCCTTTCATCCTTTCAGGGTCGATAAATTAAGAACCAGTTACACACTGGGGTTGATATAATCGACTTAATCCGTTTGTCTGTCCTTTTTTGTCCCCTCTGTGTTTAGCCCCTTGTGGGTAGTAAAGAAACAGATATATGAGTGTCTGTGTAGTGGTATGGTATATTATGTTAGCCTAGTAGTACAGTGTTTTAGGAGTGGCAATGTAGCAGTCTGAAGTGGTACTGCAGTGTCAATGTAGTGGTACAAATTGTTATAGAAGATCTCAGTAATGGAGGAGGTG
Source organism: Octopus sinensis (assembly GCF_006345805.1). Lineage (NCBI taxonomy): Eukaryota > Metazoa > Mollusca > Cephalopoda > Octopoda > Octopodidae > Octopus > Octopus sinensis. The sequence continues at coordinate 15,217,122 of NC_043020.1, forward strand.
ATACTGTGAGTGTCTGTTTGGTGAAGGTGTGTACTTTTGTGTAACTAAATAAATAGTAAATAGGAAACCATCACTTGATTTTTTTTTTTTATTGATGGTTCTCTTTCTTCCTCTGCTAAAAGTTTTAGTTTTCAGCTTTTGTTCTCCTCCACCTCATCTATATAGTATATAGGAGCACTCTGTCGGTTACGACGATGAGGGTCCCAGCTGATACGATCAACAGAACAGCTTGCTCGTGGAATTAACGTGCAAGTGGCTGAGCATTCCACAGACACGTGTACCCTTAACGTAGTTCTCGAGGAGATTCAGCGTGACACAGAGTGTGACAAGGCTGGCCCTTTGAAATACAGGTACTACAGAAACAGGAAGTAAGAGTGAGAGAAAGTTGTGGTGAAAGAGTACAGCAGGGATCACCACCACCCCCTGCAGGAGCCTTGTGAAGCTTTAGGTGTTTTCGCTCAATAAACACTCACAATGCCCGGTCTGGGAATCGAAACCGCGATCCTACGACCGCGAGTCCGCTGCCCTAACCACTGGGCCATTGCGCCTCCACCCTCCACCTCATCACCAACATCATCACTGCCATCAGTATCATCCATTAAGATGTTGCAGAAAGAGTTTTGTGGATGTAACTAATTACTAAATACAATATTTAGCTAGATTCCTGCTACATTCCCAAAATTCAAATTGAGTTGAGGTTGATTTTTATTTTCCCTCAGTCTTGGGAAAATGAGAAAGATACTCTCTCTTTTTCTCTCTTTACTCTTTTACTTGTTTCAGTCATTTGACTGTGGTCATGATGGAGCACTGCCTTTAGTCGAGCAAATCGACCCCAGGACTTGTTCTTTGTAAGCCTAGTACTTATTGTATCGGTCTCTTTTGCCGAACCGCTAAGTTACGGGAATGTAAACACACCAGCATCGGTTGTCAAGCGATGTTGGGGGGACAAACACAGACACACAAACATATACACACACATACATATATATATATACATATATATATCTACACATATATACGACGGGCTTCTTTCAGTTTCCATCTACCAAATCCACTCACAAGTCTTTTGTTGGCCCGAGGCTATAGTGGAAGACACTTGCCCACAGTGAGACTGAACCTGGAACCATGTGATTCGTTAGCAAGCTAGTTACCACACAGCCACTCCTACGCCTAATTTATTCACGGATCAGGTGATTTATTCACGGATCAGGTCACTCTAACAGAGTTTCCCTATCTGCTCCTGTGCAATATTGTCAAACATCTATTTAGTAATTCTCTTGTCATTACTTAAGTAAGAACAGTGAAATCTGTTTTGTTGAGGAAGCTTAATAATACTGAAACATGCCTTGCATTGTTTCTCATCCATATTTCCTGAAATTAAAATATTAGTCATTCATTAATATTGCCTTTTCATAAGACAGCAAGCTGGCAGAAGCATTTGCGCACCAGGCAAAATGCTTAGTGACACTTTGTCTGTCTTTATGCTCTGAGTTCAAAATCCATCAAGGTTGACTTTGCCTTTCATCCTTTCAGGGTTGATAAAATAAGTACCAGTTGAACTCTGGGATTAATCTAATTGGCTTTCCTCTACCCCAAAATTGCTGGCCTTGTGCCAAAATTTGAAACCATTATAATTACTATTACTACTACTACTACTACTACTACTATCGTTATTATTAAGGCAGCAAGCTGGCAGAATTGCTAGCACACTGGACAATGCTTAGCGGTATTTCACCCATCTCTACATTCTGAGTTCAAATTCTGCCGAGGTCGACTTTGCCTTTCAGGGTTGATAAATTAAGTACCAGTCACATACTGGTGTTGATATTATCATCCAACCTCTCCCTCAAATTGCTGGCCTTGTGCCAAAATTTGAAACCAGTATTGCCTTTTCCTCACCACATAAGTATTTCTAATTGTATTGTTTGATATTCTGCCATAACCTTCTCTTTATTCAAGTGCAACCTTGTGACAAATGTGCAAAATTCCTTATTTCTGCTGCTACTGCTAACCCTGTTGTCTTACTGTTTCAGAATGTGAAGCGAAGTCATCACACATTTTCATGGAGAATTCCACAGATGAATCAATGGCAGCTAACAAAAGCCAGGTGGCCCCGGAATTTCAGTCCAAATGTATTATACTTCCTATGTTGGGACAGTTCAGTAGTGCCAGTGAGAATTTCAACAGTATTTATGTCTTTCCCAATGAATTTCTCATGCCAAAGAGGAACAACACTTTAGTTGTTCCTGACACTCACAGTCTGATAACTGGTTTCAATGTCCGTTTTCTATCCAATTCCGGAGGTACCATTGGTATAACATTGCATTTCGATAAACAAAAACTTGTGAGTTTTAAAAAATTTTTATTTTCTTTTTTCCCTCCTCTGTGCTGTAATTTAGTATGCTTTTTTAATATTATTCCACCAAGGTCGACTTTGCCTTTCATCCTTTTGAGGTTGATAAAATAAGTACCAGTTAAGTACTGGGGTCGTTGTAATCGACTTAACTTCTCCCCTGAAATTACTGGCCTTGTAGTGTTCTTGTGTGTCATATGAGGCAGGTAAAAGGGTTGTTGCCTGGTTGTAAAACACTGCCCCAGAAAGGGAGCCATGATAAATATGATTCAAAGTGGAGAAGACTGTTATGGAGTTTGCAACGGTTAAAGGCTACTTTAGGGAAAATGGCCTTAAAATGTATTTTGCTCAGGATTTTGAATGTTTATTTTTGGTTCAAAATAAAGTATTGTGAAGTAAAGAGTTAGAGTTACTATGATGCATTAACTCTGGATATAAAATGTTAGAACTAATGCTAATCCAACAATTCTACCAGTTCACTGCCTCCTGTGGAGGATAAAAATCTATGAAAAATTTACAATTTAACTGGATGAAGTGAAACAATTACTTAAATGTCGTTAGCATCTTTATTTTCTTCAATGACATGAACCCGAAAATATCAGAAATGTCAAGTTCTGGTGGACAATAATAATATAGAAATACCTTATTTTAAATTACTAAGTGAAGGCATGTGGGTTAGGGTGTTCGACACGTGATCAATTCCTGACCATGTGTTGTGTTCTTGAGCAAGACACTTTATTTTGCGTTCCTCTAGTCCCTCAGCTGGCAAAAATGAGCTGTACATGTAATTCAAAGGGCCAGCCTTGTCACTTTCTGTGTTATGCTGAATTTTCCTGAGAACTATGTTAAGGGTACGTGTGTCTATGGAGTGCTCAGCCATTTGCACATTAATTTCGGGAGCAGGCTGTTCTGCTGATTGGATCAACTGGAACCCTCATCATTGTAACCAATGGAGACCCAGTATTATTTTGAACTACTGAGCTGAGTATTTTCACAGAAATGTCAAGAGTACTTTGAACTCAGTCTTGTGACACAAAATAAACCTGTTGAATATCTCTGACTAAATTGACTGTATACAAGAAAGTCACTGAAGATATTTCCCCACCTCTATTCTTATTTATGTTATATTCCTGGTACTTGGTTATTTTACTCTGAAGGATTAATATCTAAGTGAAAAGTAGAAAGTCTCAGAGAATATGGTATTGCACCAGCAGCTAATTCTTAGGTTTTGAGTTCATGTTCACTGTAGCTGTTTCACGATGAATTTAAGTAAACTTAATCCTTTCTGACTTAGTCCATGTAGCTATTAAAAATACAAGCCTATTAGCTGTCTTAGGGTTACACAACCACAGCAACAAATAAATAACAATCATCATTGTCGTTTTTACCTCACATTTCCCATATTGGCATGGATTTGATGAGACCCCTTGAGGCTGTATTCTTCAACTGGATACCCTTCTTGACACCTTTGTTGTCACATAAATTATTCTGCACCTTATGTCAGTTGCTGAGCTACAGGGTTTTTTGTTCATGTGGGACATAATATTGCTGTCCCCATGGTGTTAATTATCATATCATCGTCATCATCATTGTCATTTAACGTTCACTTTCCATGCTGGCATGGATTGGACAGTTTGACATGGAGCTGTCCAGAATATAATTGTCTGTTGTGGCACCTCAAGAGATAAAGTTCACGATAGCGAACGTAAACGTACGTCAGCCGCTAAAAAGTCCGTGATAGATGTAGGGCAGCTCTACATCATATATTTACATTAACCGCAGGTAGGCAAGCAAAAGTGTGATCGCATATTTGCGTCAACCATTGTCAAGGGGTTAATTACACAATCATGCCTGCACTATAGTCATTTGGAAATATGCAGGGTGAGATATATCTACTTCACTAAATACCATAAACTGTATCTGAATATTGGTTTTTAACCCTTTAGCATTCAAACTGGCCATAACAGACCAAAATGTTGTATCCATTTTATGCTGAAACTGGCCAGATCCAGCCTCTAACCACAACTCCACAGCGTCATTCTAAGTCTAAGCAACCACATCATCAAAAACTTTAAACTATAAGATGATACACGATTAATTCCAAATAATATAAATGAAATGAAATCAAATCAAATCAGATATCAGAAATCAGAACCAAAATCAAAGTCGATCAACATCAATGGAAATTGCAGCTGTGATACCAGTGCCGGTGACAAGTAAGCGAACTATCCGATCGTGGCCGTTGCCAGCGCCGCCCCGACTGGCCTCCGTGCCGGTGGCACGTAAAAAGCACCATCCGATTGTGGCCGTTGCCAGCGCCGCCCCGACTGGCCCCCGTACCGGTGGCATGTAAAAAGCACCATCTGTCCGTGGCCGTTTGCCAGCCCCGTCTGGCACCTGTGCGGGTGGCATGTAAAAAGCACCCACTACACTCACGGAGTGGTTGGCTTTAGGAAGGGCACCCAGCTGTAGAAACACTGCCAGATCAGACTGGGCCTGGTGCAGCCTTCTGGCTTCTCAGACCCCAGTTGAACCGTCAAACCCATGCTAGCATGGAAAGCGGACGCTAAATGATGATGATGATGATGATGAACAACCCTTACATTTGACAGAATAATCTTTACGTCCTGAGTTCAAATCCTGTTGAGGTCAACTTTATTTTGCATCCTTCTGGGGTCAGTCAAATAAATCACTGAGTAAGTTATGGGGTTGATGTAATTGACCGTTCTCTCCCCATACAATATTTGTCCTTGTGTCTGTGAAAGAAATCCTTATTCTCATGTTATCAAAGAATTTCGAGTCTTTTCAGACATTTTATGTGATAGAGCATTGTCACTTTGCCTAACATTGCACGTTGATATTGAAGTCAGATTTTGTTGTTATTCTCAGACCCCAAACATTTGTTAGTTCTCTTAAATGGAATACATCCCAGAAATTTCTTAATGTAAACTTATGTTTCTTTTTACAGTCAGAGAACCAAACTGCTACCATCTATATGTGCATTGTCAAAGATGGTTTCCCTGATGTTCACAATTTAGAGAATTGTTCCAATGGTGCGCTGCTTTCTATTGAGTCTGCAGACGATCAACAACATCATCAAAGAATTCATATACCATATCCAGAGTTTGGGGACTATTATGTAGCTTTAATAAGTCGGTGCTACTCCATAGAGAGAAATCAGTAAGTACTTAATCAATTAGTGCTGAAAATGAGGAGGAGTCATGGAATTCATTTGTAAATTGCTCTGTACCTTTATGTTCTTTAATTTCTTTTAGCCATCATGGTCAAAACCATTCTGGAGCACTTATATATCTTTTTATTTGTAAATGATTTGTTTCATTTGTTAACCTGATTAAGTAAACTTATGATCAAAGGTCAGGAGTGGCTGTGTGGTAAGTAGCTTGTTTACCAACCACATGGTTCCGGGTTCAGTCCCACTGCGTGGCACCTTGGGCAAGTGTCTTCTACTATAGCCTTGGGCCGACCAAAGCCTTGTGAGTGGATTTGGTTGACGGAAACTGAAAGAAGCCCGTCGTATATATGTATATATATGTATGCGCGTGTATGTTTGTGTGTCTGTATTTGTCTCCCCCACATCGCTTGACAACCGATGCTGGTGTGTTTATGTTCCCGTCAATTAGCGGTTCGGCAAAAGAGACCGATAGAATAAGTACTGGGCTTACAAAGAATAAGTCCCAGGGTCGAGTTGCTCGATTAAAGGCGGTGTACCAGCATGACTGCAGTCAAAATGACTGAAACAAGTAAAAGAGAGAAAAAGAGAAAAGTGTTTTTTCTAGCTGTGATTATTTGTTGTTTATTCAGGCAGGGGACTGTTTAGTCCTTGCATATAACCTCTTTGGTGCTGGTGGCTCTGTCAAATTCCCATAGCCCATTCTGTTGTTGTTGGGGTTTTTTTGGGATTAATTTCCATGGTTGGATGCCTTTCCTGTTACCAACCATTTTACATGCACAAGAACATGGATTGTCAGTGTTCTCTTTTGTTGTGCATGTCATACGATAAAAGGCCATGCCATGTGGTGAGATGCTATCAGTCAACCTATGCCATAGTAAAATTATGATGATGATAATAGTCTGTATCACATTGTCAAGTACATCCTTTCTTTTTCCCCAAAGAAGGGAATTGTTTAACCCCAATGATCAAAGGGCATTTTAATCTCAGTTGAGCATCCAAGGAAGGTCGAATCACGTGATCTGGTGGTCTCCACAATGGAGATGGGGAGGATTCACCTTCCTGCTAGTGACATACACTAGAGTACATTTTGCGCCAAAAGCCAATATGAGGGTTTTTCTCATGGTAACTACCACAGTATAGTTTGTCCTAATAGAACATCCATGTTTAACCTTTTCATTACTGTATTTATTTTGAGATGCTCTGTGTTTCTTTCAATTACTTTAACCCTTTAGTGTTTACACTGGCCATATCTGGCCCTGATATTCTACATGTTTTATATTCAAACTGGCAATATCTAGCCTTTCACACCTACCCTACATTGACATTCTAAAAATAAACAATCACATCATCACGTTAAACGATGATGATGATGATCATCATTGAAACCTCAAAGCTATAATATAATAAATGATTAATTCAAAACAATTTGAGTGAAAAAGTATTACATTTAACAGAGTAATCTGAACACCAAAGGGTTAAACATAACAAAGAATTTAGTAAAATGACTTAGTTGTCATTCAGCTGGTGTCAGGAACATAACTTGTGACTAAGGTTTAGTGGAAGATTTTAATTCCAAACTTATGAAAACATGACATTTGTACTACAGAGCCAGAGCCGGTTGGTAACGAAAAGGTTAAGTGAGGAGAAATATTACCTGTAAGCTTGATTATTCCAGCTTTTTATTATTTTTCTTTGTAACAATATGGTGTGATTTGAGAGTGGTTTGGTTGTTGTTTCTAATAGGTAGAGCAACCACATAGTGGCTCCTTCATTGGCTTAGGTTGTTGCTATTTATCAGTTCGGATCACTGGTTCTCAATCTTTTTGATTTCATGGAATACTGGAGATCAAATTAAAAAGATTTCTGGTGAACTTCTCATGGTAAGATATAAAAAAAGCTTTTAAAGTCAAAATATATTTTAACTTTAATATATATTAGAAAATATACATAAAAAACTATTGCTTAACCTTGGTTTATATTCTATGTACTGTTCATGTAGTTTTGGTTATTTTTTCTGATGAGTTGTTGTGCAGCTGAGCACTGTGTACAAGAAAGTTATTATTATTATTCTTTTCTTTTCTAGGCACAAGACCTGAAATTTTTGGGGAGGGATCCAGTCGATTAGATCGACCCCAGTATACAACTGGTACTTAATTTATCAACCCCAGAATGTAAAGACAGATGAAATACTGCTAAGCATTTCACCCAACATGCTAACGTTTCTGCCAGCTCACCTTATTATTATTTATTAATCATAATTGTATTTAATTAAATTATGTATAACATGTTCTCAAGACATTTGAATTTTCTAAAGCTGCAAATTATGAGTGTCATAGTTCACTTGAAGCATTGTAGTATAGTAGAAAATGAAGGAAAAGAAAAATAAAGAAAGCTTCTAACAATGCAGAAAGTTTTACAGTAAAAAAAAAAATCATATTTCGGGTGCAAAGGCCCATCTTCAGAAGAAGGCAGTCAAAGCTATTTACATAGAAAAGTTGAGAGACAAGTTGGACCTCAGAAGCATCAGTTGTGGTGTGCAAGAGAGGCGTTTGCGCTGGTATGGTCATGTGGCGAGAATGGGTGAAGATAGTTGTGTGAAAAAGTGCCACACCCTAGCAGTTGAGGGAACCTGTGGAAGAGGTAGACCCAGGAAAACCTGGGACGAGGTGGTGAAGCACGACCTTCGAACTTTAGGTCTTGCCGAGGAAATGACTAGAGACCGAGACCTTTGGAAGTATGCTGTGCGTGAGAAGACCCGGCAGGACAAGTGAGGCCATAATCCCATAGCCCATACCTGGGATGTAGCCAGCCCACTTATGCATTCCTTTCCTTCTTGGAACACAAAATTCCACTTGTGAAGACCTGTTGAGGCAAGTGAAAATCAAAATCGTAATCTGTCAACATTAATGGAAAGCATGGAAAGCGGACGTTAAACGATGATGATGTTAAGGCAACGAGCTGGCAAAATCGTTTGTATGCCAGGCAAAATGTTTAGCAGCATTTCATCTATCCTTCTGTTCTGAGTTCAAATTCCGATGAAGTCGACTTTACCTTTCATCCTTTTGGAGTCGATGAAATAAGTACCAGTTAAACACTATGGTTTGATGTGATCAACTTGCTCCCTTCCCGCAAAATGCTGACCTTGTGCCAAAATTTGAAACCAATATGTTTTGACTCACCATTACTGAATCATCTCTTGTATTCTTCCACTTTCAGGACTGTGGAGCCATGTCATACATTTCCATCTGCACGTTTCACTATTATTCAATCTCGATGTTTAAATGAAAAATGTGGCCATTACGGTCACTGTGCTGAATACATTAGTGGATTATTTGTATTTAGTGCATGTCGGTGTTTTGCTGGTAAGTTCTGTCTGTTTTCCTTTATTGCTTAACCCTTTAGTATTTAAACTGGCCATATCTGACCAAAATATTTTCAAAAATATGTTCAAACTAGCCATGTCCTGCCTTTCACACATACCCTACACTGTCATTGTAAAATAAACAATCATATCATTGAAATCTGAAGCCTATGAGAAAATGCATGTTTAATTCAAAACAAAATTACCAAGAACACTCAGAGAGCACAAACCTCCGCCAAGGCAATACCATTGTCCTCTCAATGGTTAGCCAGAGATGATTTTTCGAATGAGAATATCTGAAATAAACTCGACTGCTCTCACAAACGAGAATACTAAAAATGAACCTGACTGCTCTTAAAGATTAAGTAAAAAATACAGGAAAAATAATCCAGAATCCTTGGTACTGGATTGATCCCAAAATCTAATCAGTTCATGCCAGTCATAAGGCCATACATTCCTGAAAGTTTCGTCGGAATCCATGCAGTGGTTCTTGATATATCTTGTCCACGGAAAAACAAACAAACACAACTGAAAACGATGCCTTCACTGAGATGGAGGTGATAAATTAATATTACATTTGACAATAATTTGAATGCTAAAGGGTTAACACACAGAGCAATCCTGATCAAGCAGTTCTGTGACCAGAAGTGTTCCAGCTTTAACCAAACTTTCGGAATTACGGAGATGTACTTGCATAGCAAGTGATTTGATCTGAGATCGTGTGCGAAACGAAAACAATTGCAGCATGGAAAGTGTTTGTAAGCCATTTAAGAAACACACAAAAGCCGTTCGATTCACTTCAACATTTAAGTTTAATTTGTCAAAATATTTTCGTCGCTTTAAGACCGTGACCTGTTCACTGACAAAAATATTTTGGCAAATTAAATTTAAATGTTGAAGTGAATTGAACGGCTTTTGTGTGTTTCTTAAATGGCTTACAAACACCTTCCAGGCTGCAATTGTTTAACCCTTTCGTTACTGTATTTATTTTGAGATGCTCTGTGTTTCTTTCAATAACTTTAAATATAACAAATAATTTAGTAAAATAACTTAGTTACCATTCAGCTAGTGTGGGGAACATAAATTGTGACTAAGGTTTGGTGGAAGATTTTAATTCAGACCTTATGAAAACAAGGCATTTGTACTCAGAGCCAGAGCCGGGTTGGTAACAAAAGGGTTAACCAAACAGTTTTTTATTCAGTTATTCACACATATTTTACCAAGGCAATGTGTTCTGCTTTTTTTAAAGCTTGTACTGTGTTTCTTGTTGAGAGATTTGTTTTCTATTTCTTGCAGATTGAGCAGCTGTGTGGCACAGTGGCTCTAAAGGTGGGCAGTACTGCTCCCCACCCCGAGGTGTGGTGGTGGAAAGATCCAGTGGGTAGGGGCCATTGAAGAAAAGTAGGATGATAATGAGGTGAACCAAAAGGGGGCAATAGATGTAAAGCCAACAAAATATTGGGTTAATTAGGTTAAGTTTTGTGAAATACAGTTGTTTAAAATTTTCTGCATAGAAAGTGGTTTATGTTTGTGGTGGTGAGTGAGGAGTGCCTCCAGGAATGTGGTCTAGGTGCCAAGGGGCAAGTAACCTGAAAAAGTTTGGGGACCACTGGTCTACAGCAAAGAGACTCCTGTTTTATTATATCTATTTCTGAATAACATTCAATATAATAGGATATTTGTATAGAAATGTAAAGGGAACTGGTTGCTTCTTTACACTTTTGGGGTGCAACTTGGGTGCAACACAATTTCCTTTCTTTTTGTTTCTAGTAACTACCAGTCAGGAACGAAACGCAAGTTTAGAAATATATACAATTCTTTATTCTCTTATTCAACAATGAAACACGATGGTATACTGGTATCCATTCTTACAACAATTCAGCATTAATAGAACAGGTTAAATTCTAAGCGTCTGGGACAGGAGAATAAGCTGATCACACGTATGAAAATACGTCCTTTCTCTTCTATCGCCGTGTCTCAAGTCCCCGACGCTATTAAGGAACGCTATAGAATTTATTCTTCAGTCTCTAGCGCATATGCATGAGGGAACTTCCTTATGCCTTTCCAGAAGGTTCCAACCCCGCACACGCACACTGAAGAAGGACGTCCGCACATGCACACTGAAGAATGACGTTGCGTGTGCGCACACTGGAATATGACGTCACTACAAAGATAAAGTTCCAACAAGCTAGTCACTAATTCACTTGTTTTCACTAAAGGCTGAGTTTGTGGATTGGCCAGAAATGTCACTACATTCTCCATGCTACTGATATTGTCAAAGAAAAAGCACAAAGGTTTGATACTGTTTTGGCACCAGTGTTGTTGCAGGCAATTTCTGAGCATAAAAAGCTGGGATAAATACCACTCTGGCGAAAGCCGAATTTGATTTCATTTTTCTGCGGTTCACAAATGAAAGTATCTGTTCAAGTCTAATCACCTACATCCTTCTGCTCAAATTTGTGGCTTCTGTGCCAGCGTCAGATGTTGTTATTGTTGTTACTCTTACGACTGTCATTGTATAGAACAGTCTAGTTAGTAGACAGTGGATGCATCCCCTTCTAAGTACCCCACTTTGTTATTGTTTCAGGATGGAAAGGTTATGCATGTACTGATGACACTGATGCCAACTCTGATAGTTTGGAACTGTTGGCAGTAATGTTGTTAACCCTCAGTAATGGATTCTTCATCCCAGCTATCATCTTGGCTTTCTACAGACGCTTTTACCTTGAAGGAGTTGTATATATCTTCACAATGTTCTTCTCAGCAGTAAGTATAACCTTCTACTTCTTAGTTTATTTCTGTTATTTTATGCAACATCACACACAAATTCCCTCTCTCTCTCTCTTTCGGAGAGGCACTGAGCAGTTATACGCACACATACACACACGGCAGTAACTTCCACCTACCGAATTCAATCAGAAAGCTTCGGTCGGCTCGGGGCTATAGTAGAAGACACCTACCCAAAGTGCCACGCAGTGGGACTGAACCCGAAACCATGTAGCTAGGAAGCAAGCTCCCTAACCACACAGCCATATTTTAACAGTTTTGGGTGTTAGACTTAATCTATCATATGATTTAACTGTTTCGTTATCATATTTCTAGTGAAATACACTATCTTTGTTTCAATTAATTTTTGAAAGTAAATTTTGAAATTAAATTTTGCTCTTTATTAGCCTGGAATTTGGAACATAAATTACTATGAAAGTGTAGTGATGCTACTGTGTAGGGTTCAGGGCGCATGCGCAGAATGGGACTACTTCCGGGTGGCCACCGGAAGTCTTCCCCATGCGCATGTGCGGGAAACGATCCCTAAGGCCCGCTAAACTCGATTCATTCTCTCTGGCCGTCAGCCAACGTGAACAGACGTGTATTTGGTAGACTCTGATAACAAAACCGACTTAGCCGCCAACGACATCGAACCACTTCAACCAACGAACAAGAAGCTGTACAACAGATTCGGCCGTCGTTTTCCCATCAGATATATGTGCACCATCGCAATTAATAAACAAACTGCTGTCTTTCACCGATAACCTGACTTCGTCTGTTATGTCTTACTAAATTGTATGTGGCGGGATCGGATCGACACCCTTTCAGTGATACCGATACCAGATCCTGTTACAAAAGTTTGATGAACAGTTTTATTTTAGGTCATCATCATTCATCATTACCATCACACGTCACTTTAAAATAAACTTTGTACCATAGAATCAATGACATTGTAGATGGGATGGTATCAAAAGGGGTCAGCTTCATCACATTACTACTCTTAGGTGTCTTAGTGGAGTCCACTCTGTTGCAAATATTTAAACAAGGTCTCCCGGATCTTTTCTGTTTGAACAGCAGTTTTTTCTAGCGGTGTCATATGAAATTGTCACCCGTAATTATGACCCTAGTATCAATCTATTGCATTTCAATCTGTTTTAGGGTTGGTTAGTGTTAGGGGTGGGGGAAGGGTATCTTTTTTTCTTCACAAATGTAAATAAACCCAATCTATTTTTTAAACGAAGGACATATTCATACGGCACAGAATGTTTTTTACCTCAATAGACGTTATTGATTGGTTGAAATTGCAGAAATTGAAAAAAAAAACAACAAATTTCTTACAAACTATAGAATTTTCTCAATAAAGCCAAGAGAAAAAGATGTTTTATAAACACATTCTACCAGTATACGAAGTTTAAAATTTTTTAGTTACCTAGAAATTATGTTAAAAACTGCCGTTCAAACCGAAAAGATCCGGTCTCCCTTCAGTCTGAGGCTATTGAGATTTTCCTCCTTTTTTCCTCTCTAGCTTTGGATAAATTTTGTAAAATTTTGTGCTGCTCTTCTACTGATTAAAACAAAAAACATCTTTTTCTTGTTCTGAGTTAAACCAGAATTGCTGATAGTTAGGTGAAGATATTTGTTCTGAGTTCAAATTTTGCTGCAATCATTAATCTTTTAAAATTCCATTGCTGCTCTTTTAAGTTTTTCAAAATATTTTTTTTACTACTTAAAAATAAAAAAAAAAATTTAAATGTTGTCAGATCATTGGGGTGGCAGTGCTAAGCAGTGATGTGTATAAACACAAGGTTATTACTTGTTCGAATATGCTTGGGACATACTTGAGTCCGTAAGAAAGCCATTCACTGTGTTTTGTCATGGAGAAAACACTCCATTTTCTAACAGTGAGAAATTTTCTCCACAACAAAACACAATGAATGGCTTTGTTATGGACTTGAATAAGCCCCAAGCATATTTGAACTTGTAATAACCTTGATGGCCAAAACAATCCTGGTTGCAAAGTTATCAGTGGTGCCCCAACGATCAACCAGACCACAGGATATCATCATTATCATCATCATTTAACGTCCATTTTCCGCGCTAGCACGGGTTGGACGGTACGACCGGGGTCTGGGAAGCCAAGGGGCTGCACCAGGCTCCAGTCTGATCTGGCAGTGTTTCTACAGCTGGATGCCCTTCCTAACGCCAAACGCTCCGTGAGTGTAGTGGGTGCTTTTTACGTGCCAGGGGAGTCTGGCAGCGGCCATGATCGGTTGGTGCTTTTAATGTGCCACTGGCACCGAAGCCAGTCAAGGTGGCGCTGGCATCGGCCACGTTCGGATGGTGCTTTTTATGTGCCACCGGCACAGGTATCACAACTACTATTTCCATTGATATTTATTTTGATGTTCATGTACTTGACTCAATAGGTCTCCTCAAGCACAGCGGGTTGTTCTGAAATCCAAGGTACTTTGAATGGGCTGGATGTAAAAAATAATTTTGTAAATTGCAGATGTGTTACCAGTGCCGGTGGCATGTAAGAGAACCTTCCGTTTCGCGACTGTTGCCAGCACCGCCCAGTTTCGTGTCCGTTGCCAGCCTCGCCTGGCCCTTGTGCCGGTGGCACATAAAAAGCACCATCCGTTCGTGGCCGTTTGCCAGCTCTGTCTGGCACCTGTGCGGGTGGCACGTAAAAAGCACCCACTACACTCACGGAGTGGTTGGCGTTAGGAAGGGCATCCAGCCGTAGAAACACTGCCAGATTTGACTGGGCCTGATGAAGCCTTCTGGCTTCACAGACCCCAGTAGAACCGTCCAACCCATGCTAGCATGGAGAACGGACGCTAAACGACGATGATGATGATGATGAAGATCATCATCTTAGTTTCAGTAATCGTATTGATCACTGTTATTTCATGAGTTCTGGCTTTCTTGTAATCATTGTTTTGTGAACCCATAAGCATGGTACATTATTTGGTTTGTTCTATGGATCGGAAAGTGTGGAACAACATCATCACCAAAGTCTGTCATCCAGCAGCACCTACAGCAGCGTATTGGTTGAGAGGACAGCCTCCCCCTCCAGTCACCAGATAGGAATTTTACTTACTTGTTTACCTACTATTACTACTACCCTCTCTAATCTAGGTAAATTTATACCCTCACGGAGTGGTTGGCGTTAGGAAGGGCATCCAGCCGTAGAAACAATGCTAGATCAGATTGGGCCTGGTGCAGCCTTCTGGCTTCCCCAGACCCCAGTTGAACCGTCCAACCCATGCTAGCATGGAAAGCAGACGCTAAATGATGATGATGATGATGATGATTGTTATCATTATTCTCATCATCATTTAGCGTCCACTTCCCATGCTAGCATGGGTTGGACAGTTCAACTGGGGTCTGGGAAACCAGAAGGCTGCACCAGGCCCAGTCTGGTCTGGTAGCGATCCAGCTGTAGAAACACTGCCAGATCAGACTGGGCCTGGTGCAGCCTTCTGGCTTCCCAGACCCCGGTTGAACCGTCCAACCCATGCTAGCATGGAAAGCGGATGCTAAATGATGATGATGATGATGATGATGATCTCAACTGTAAAAGAAAAACTCACACTCCTGTTTGACATTGTAACTCTTTTTTTTTATTCCAGGTGTACCACGCATGTGATGCCAGCAACTTGTACCAATATTGTATGATGAAATACGATGTTTTGAGCTTCAGTGACTTTCTTGGTAGCTATATGGCAGTATGGGTAACATTAATGGCCATGGCTCGTCTGCCTGATAAACTTCGGACAATATTCGATGTGATGGGTGCCTTGTTCTTGGCATTAGCTGTTGACTATGACAAACATAGTTTACTTTTAAATGTTGTTCCCTTAGTACTTGGTATAGGAATGGTCTTCTTATCTTGGGTAAGTAAACAGCTTTTGGCAGTTTTGTGTCTTGTTTAACTGTATTTTGTCAATTATTGCTGCTCAGGATCATTGCCTTCTAATTAGGAATTATCAATGTAATATTCACAGATCTGGAGAGTATGCTGCAGGGGTACGTGAACTTATCAATGACCTTCAGGGTTTCCCTTTCAACAATGATAGTTGGTTCCACAAACAACTTCTGTGGGGCAGGTTGGTGGCGAGCTGGAAGAAACGTTAGCACGCCGGGCGACATGCGTAGCCGCATTTCGTCTGCCGTTTCGTCCTGAGTTCAAATTCCGCTGAGGTCGACTTTGCCTTTCATCCTTTCGGGATCGATAAATTAAGTACCAGTTACGCACTGGGGGGGTCGATGTAATCGACTTAATCCGTTTGTCTGTCCTTGTTTGTCCCCTCTGTGTTTACCCCCTTGTGGGTAGTAAAGAAATAGGTTGGTACCGGACCTCTGTCTTCTGAGTACTGATTGTGAGGTCAAAGTTGTTGCAGACAGTGGAAAAGCTGTTCATGCTCCGGTGCATATGAGCCTCTGTGGCAGCGTTGAGTGTGCAGTCATCTGTAGACAGGAGTCATGCACTGAGTCTTCTTCCACCTTGGTCTTGGCCTGTACTCTCTGTAGACTCACTGATGTATATATACTCTTACTCTTACTTTTTTACTTGTTTCAGTCATTTGACTGTGGCCATGCTGGAGCACCGCCTTTAATTGAGCAACTCAACCCCAGGACTTATTCTTTGTAAAGCCAGTACTTATTCTATCGGTCTCTTTTGCCGAACTGCTAAGTGACGGGGACATAAACACACCAGCATCAGTTGTCAAGCAATGCTAGGGGGACAAACAAAGACACACAAACATACACACGCATATATATATATATATATATACGATGGCCTTCTTTCAGTTTCCGTCTACCAAATCTACTCCCAAGGTTTTGGTCGGCCAGAGGCTATAGTAGAGGACACTTGCCCAAGGTGCCATGCAGTGGGACTGAACCCAGAACCATGTGGTTGGTAAACAAGCTACTTACCACACAGCCACTCCCATCATTTAACGTCTGCTTTTCATGTTGACATGGGTTGAACGGTTTGACTAAAAACTGGTTAGCCGGGAGACTGCACCAGGCTCCAATCTGATTTGGCAATGTTTCTGCAGCTGGATGTCCTTCCTAACACTAACCCCGAGAGTGTAGTGGATGCTTTTATGTGCCACCGGCATGGTAGCCATTCAGGCAGCACTGGCATCAACCATGCTCAAATGGTGCATTTTATGTGCCAGTCAGCCAGCACTTGCATTGGTCATGCTTGAATGGTGCTTTTTATGTGCCACTGACACAGGTGCCAGTCAGACGGCACTGGCATCGGCCACGCTTGAATGGTACATTTTATGTGCCACTCAGGTGCCACTGACATCAGTCACGCTTGAACAGTGCTTATTACATGCCTCTGGCACAGGTGCCAGTCAGGTGACACTGGCATTGGCCATGACTATGATTTCACTTGGTTTAACTCAAGCATGGCATATTGCCCAATGATTGGAGGGTGCTTTTAAACAGGCCAGTTATGTGACACTAGCATTGGCTATGACTATGATCTTGCTTGGCTTGCCGGGTCTTCTCAAACACAGCATATCTCCAAATCTCTTGGTTGCTTATCATTGCCTCTGTGAGGCCCTATGTTAGAAGGTTGTGCTTCACTACCTCATCCCATGTCTTCCTAGGTCTACCTCTTCCACAGGTTCCCTCCACAGTTAGAGTGTGACACTTCTTCACTCAGCTGTCCTCATCCATATGCATATATATATGTATATATATCCGTAAATATAAGAGAGCCAACTTTGAATATGTTAACTCTAGTGCTAGAAATAGCTCCACCGGTAGTCGCCAATGATAATTCCACATAGAAATAGCACTACAATCAACGCAATGAAATTGAAATACAACATTTCAATTTCATTGCGTTGATTGTAGTGCTATTTCTATGTGGAATTATCGTTGGCGACTACCAGTGGAGCTATTTCTAGCACTAGAGTTAACATATTCAAAGTTGGCTCTCTTATATTTACGGATAAATATGAATTTGTATCCCTGGTTTATTGTGCTAGATCACTCGGTGTTAAAATAAGGGTATTATTGAATTAATATCTATAATTTTATTCACCCTCATTATTGAATATATGTATATATATATATTAGTATATTGAGTGTATGATTAAGTTATCAAATGAAGTTCTACAAATCCAACCATATTTGTCAAAAACGGAAGAGATAAGATGTTAAAAAGTTGTAAGAAATTTATTCATGCAGATGATCGTTTCATACAAAGAGATAATTCATTTTCAGAATCTGGAATTAGTAAAGTATTCATCAGTGCAGAAATAAGAACTTAAGAAAAGAGCTGTGAAGCTGGACTTTTGAGTTTCACATCTATTTGTTCCTATCTATTTGTGTAATAGGCATGGGACTCATGTCAGATTTTTAAAATTGACATAAATATTGAAATATATATCACGTGACCGACCAGACCATCAGATTTTGTTACACATCGCTGGTCACAATGCGTTCGCATTGTTTTAGCCTTCGAATGACGCCACCCCGCTGGCTAAGCGAGCAGGCCAACAGAAGAAAGAGTGGAAGAAAGAGTGGTGAAAGAGTACAGCAGGGATCACCACTCCCTGCCGGAGCCTCGTGGAGCTTTTAAGTGTTTTCACTCAATAAACACACACAACGCCCGGTCTGGGAATTGAAACCGCGATCCTGCGACCGCGAGTCCGCTGCCCTAACCACTAGGCCATTGCGCCTCCATGAAATATATATATATATACATATATATTAAATTAATAATGAAGGAAAACAGATTTATATATCCAGTTTTATTCTGCAGTTACTCACGAAAGACATGATTAACTGCAGAATAAAACTGGATATATAAATTTCTATTCTCCTTAATTATTAATTTATTATTTTTTTTCTCTATCAACAACATGCAGTCTCTATGGAGACAAATAGATTTACCAATGTGAAGATCTACTCAGGGTAGCAAAATAAACTGGAGTTTTTCTACACTGACCGAGTTTGCCAGCATTAGTAACTGGTAAAAGCAAATACGGTACCCACTAGGATTGTATATCCCTACCAACCAAATTAGGAAATTTACCTACATATATATATATTTTGATTTGAAAACCCCACTAGAATGGGAGAAAGCGCTAATGATCTAAATGATATATATATGTAAAAAATGTAATATATAAATAAATATCTGTAAATATAAACCATCCGATCTGATTACCTCATTTCTTCTAATATATATATATATATATACATACATATATACATACATCATACATACATACATACATACATGACATGATGATGGCTGCCCCCTCGTTATCGAGTATGGCCATTGCATGAGGCTTAATCAATGTTGTTATCGTGCAATGCCTGTGCAAGAAGATTTTTTGTAAAGTGAGGAAAGTTTGTGCACTGAGTCAATCCCACTCACTAAGCAACAGCAACCATAATCCGAAAAGAAGAACAAGTCAACATCATCGGTAACCACTGAGCCGCAGGGTTTATTTCGGAGTTATCCCATTTACCTAAGTTACCTTCTCCTAGAAGGATGCCCTAACAAAGGCTAGGAGACCTTCATTCCCAATGGTTTAACTGCGCGATTGGGTATTCAGTCCGATTATTTCTATGTCTCTTCGCATGATACATCCTTAAGACATTTATACATACATACGTACATACATATCTACATGTGTGTGTATGTGCGTATACATACAGGCGTATGTGTGTATGTGCATATACATACAGGTGGCGAGCTGGCAGAAACGTTAGCACGCCGGGCGAAGTGCATTGCGGTATTTCACCCGTCGCTACGTTCTGAGTTCAAATTCCGCCGAGGTCGACTTTGCCTTTCATCCTTTCGGGGTCGATAAATTAAGTACCAGTTATGCACTGGGATCGATGTAATCGACTTAATCCTTGTGTCTGTCCTTGTTTGTCCCCTCTATGTTTAGCCCCTTGTGGGTAATAAAGAAATAGGTATTTCGCCCGTCGTTACGTTCTGAGTTCAAATTCCGCCGAGGTCGACTTTGCCTTTCATCCTTTCGGGGTCGATAAATTAAGTACCAGTTATGCACTGGGATCGATGTAATCGACTTAATCCGTGTGTCTGTCCTTGTTTGTCCCCTCTACGTTTAGCCCCTTGTGGGTAATAAAGAAATAGGTATTTCGCCCGTCGTTACGTTCTGAGTTCAAATTCCGCCGAGGTCGACTTTGCCTTTCATCCTTTCGGGGTCGATAAATTAAGTACCAGTTATGCACTGGGATCGATGTAATCGACTTAATCCGTGTGTCTGTCCTTGTTTGTCCCCTCTATGTTTAGCCCCTTGTGGGTAGTAAAGAAACGTATGTGCGTATACATGCACATACATACATACATATTTTTAAAAGTGTTTACAATCTCTTTCATTTCAGGGTTACCAATGTCGATTGAGGCATCATTGTTACCCAACGTGGCGTCGATATGTCTTCTGCTTACTACCTGGAGTGATACTGGCTCTGGTGGGCCTTCTTTTGTTCACACTGTTTGAGACCGAAACAAATTATAAATATGTTCACAGCCTCTGGCATATACTCATTGCCACATCAATAGTGTTCCTGTTGCCAGGACGACGGGAACTACCAGATGGCAGCAGTAAAGGTAATGACACTGATTCCGAAATCACTATGAACATTTTCTTAAACAGTGCCTTAGTTCTAGAATAAGGCTAAAAAAAAATCCATCACCACCATCACCTTGCATTTTACTAAAATCATTTTCACTACTTTATAATTTCTAGCAATTCTCTCATTGCTCACCAAAGTCTACTCACCATTCATAAAGAATTTTTGAGAGAGTCTTTCTTCAATTTTCCTACCATTTAACTTATTTCTGGAAGCAGCTGAAAGCCCTAACCCCCAGAAAAAAGAATTAAAAAAAAGACAAGATGGGCTGTATTGCAAAAACAAAATCAAAAATTATATTTGTTCCTGACTATAAGACTGGATTCCAGTTCAAGGACTTGTTTTATTTAACTGTATTCTATTTTGTATATAAGTGTGTGTAAAATATATATACATATATATATATATGTATGTATGTATGTATGTATGTACCTGAATTGATTGATTATTTGCATTTACAAATGCGGAAAGTACTCAATATTTAAAATAGTGTGCCTGTTTTATTAGAAGCCAAAGCTTCTTCAGTCATAACTGTTTTATGATTCCAATTGTTCAATCAGAAACATGGAACTCACAGATATCATAATAATGATAATAATAATGATAATGATCGTGTGTGAGTGAGGTATGTATAGGTTTATTGCTGTTTAACATAGTGGTGCTGATATAATGTTTAGCAGCAAGTCACGGGGCCCATAGCCCTGAATATGCAAATATAAGAGGTCCAGCGTGTCAGTTTGGATTGAATTCCCTTATTTGATCAGTGTATATATTGTGGCCATCCTCTTTATATTGTTGATCTTTATTCTGTATTTATTTATGATGCAAAAG
This sequence comes from Octopus sinensis, assembly GCF_006345805.1. Classification (NCBI taxonomy): domain Eukaryota; kingdom Metazoa; phylum Mollusca; class Cephalopoda; order Octopoda; family Octopodidae; genus Octopus; species Octopus sinensis. Next base: position 15,238,272 of record NC_043020.1, read on the forward strand.
ATATCCTTATAAGCCAAAAAAAAAAAAGAGAAAAAAACTCCCCCAAAAATATGTGGTCTCCGTTCTAAAAGATGCTAGAGGGAGATTTAGCTCTTATATCGAGTATAGTGAGCAGCTACCAAGAAGCTCTTTCATTGATTCAAGTGCGTGTGAGTATCTGAATGTGCCTGTGTGTGTGCAAGGGTGTTTGTGGTGTCTGTTTTGGGTAGTGATTGTATTGATCTGAAACGACAAAACTATTTTTCACTGACAATTTCAATGATGCAAGTTAAATGACAATCAAAAGAGTTAACTGCCATCTCCTTATAATGAAATAGTATGTTTTAAACTGTGAGATTGCCATATCCACGATGTGTTCCTTCTTATTGTATCAACCTTGATGGTGGCCATACTTCAGCTGAAATGATGTCATAATCTGCCGCACACTCACTCATCTTCACCGTTTTTTTTTTTTTTTTTGGTTTTTTTTTCTTTTATTCTGTACAGTTTTATTATCATCATCAACATCATTATCATCATCATCATCCTTGTTGTCTGTAAACATTTTACACAATTTCAGTTTTCTACCAGTGTTCTGTTTCAAACTCAGGGGCAATATGCGTTTACACACACACACACACTCACACACACACACACACACATATATATATATATATATAATATATATATATATATATATATATATATACACACATACACAAATATATATATATATATAGATATATATACACACATACACAAATATATATATATAGATATATATACATATATACAAATATATGCACATATATGCAAATACACAAATATATATATATATAGATATATATACATATATACAAATATATGCACGTATATGCAAATACACACATATACATATGTATGTGTGTGTGTGTGTATAAATGTATGAATAAATATAGTGATCTCACGTATGTTAGTGTGGAGAGAGAGGGGAAATAAGTGAGAGAGAGAGAGAGAGAGAGAGAGAGAGAAATTAGCAAATAGTATACATCACTCTGGTCTCAGTTGTAAATTGTGTATACGAATATAGAATATATTATATCAGTGATAACACACATGTACACAGATGTATGTGTGAGCTATAACATCTGCAGAAAGATCTGCTCAAGTAATATACTACTAATCTAAATGATGGATGTCTATGTGTCAATATTTAGGGGTTGATTCAAAAGTTCTGAGCCCGACCTTATTAAAAGAAACACCAACTTTTATATGCAAACTAGTTTTTCCCATCAGTGACACACCTTTTAAAAAATGTTCTCAAGGCTTTTCTCTGCTGATCTTTAAGTAACTTGTTATCCAATGTTCTTGTAAGCATTGTTATATTGCTTACCATAGCCTTTTATCACCTTAATAATAGATCCCTTTTTGGTGGTTTGCTTGCAGTTGTAAGACCTTAAGGATGTCACTGTCACCAGCAGGGAGGTTTTTATCATGAACGAACTTTGTGTCAATGACAGGGCCTCAAATAGTGTGTACCCAAACTAGATCTTACCCTCTCTAAACTGTTCAATCTCTCTCTCTCACACACATTGGCAGTGTGTTTATTTCCCAAGAAAAGTAAACTCTTTCACCCAAACCAATCACACTTCTAGTACTGTCATATCCAAGATTTAGAAATTGGAAATATCATCTTCAATGTCTATTCTCAATAAAGTTTCCATTAACAAACTCTGTCAAAGATCTCTTCTCAATAGAGTTTCCATAGGCATGCTTTTCCATGATGTTCTCCTTTCTGGATGCAGTTCCCATAGACCAATTTTCCCAAGGTTTTTCTCCTTTCTCATTACATTTTCCAAAGAGCTCTACAAAAGATCTGCTAAGCACTTGTTTCTCCTTTTTTCCTGGAGAAATTTGCTGAAAGCAATATTGTTGCCATTGACATCTGCAAAGCCTTCAACTTGCATGAGGACTTCGTAGCTAAGTTACTTTGTTTATGGGCTTCCATTATGCCAGACTCATGCTTTTATGACTAGAAACTTTGAAATCCTCCTCTAAATAGGGCATTCATCTGTGAGCAACCAACACAAATGTTCAATCAATACACATTTAAGAAAACAGTTTCTTTTTTTTTTTGTACTACACACAGACAGTTAATCAGTAAATCCCTGATGGTATTTATAAATACCATCACAATATCTGATCTCGTGTTGCAATCTTGAATATATAATATAGCAAAGATTGCATCCCAAACATCACATGTCCTTTTCAGAATCAGGAAATATTTCCACTCGATTAGGCCCTAATTGCTGATATATTCCTCTTTGTAGCAATGCTGTTGCTACACAATTGTCCTATACTAATCCTGGCAAATACCCAATCACCTAAACCTAATTAGTTTTACTTTTTTTCCTCTGTCCCTTTTATCTCTCCTGCAATGGCTTCTGCTCCTCTGACTGAGTAAACCTTCTGTCGCCATACCAATAGTGTCTCCTCCTTTGAACACCACAATCATTCCATCTATGGGGACATAACGACCTAATTTCCACTGAGGCAGCATAAAGATTCAGTCATTACACATCAAAGAAACAGTTTTGCACTGCTCCCTACCTTCACAGGAGCGACAAATAAAACCCATCAAGGTTTACCTAATCATTGTTATCCTTATTAATCTTTAACACACTTAGGTCCATTCTGTCGCTGTAGAGTTTTCCTCTCTTGTAGCTGCAGGTGTATTTTGTCACATCGAGAGAAGAAAAAACTCATGTGGTGACCTAATGCTCCTCCTCCAACATGTTAAGGGTTAAATCTGATATTTTCTGCCTGCCTATACATATCCAAACTTATTTCACTAAAAGTTCCTGGTCCCTTTACTCCTCCACCTCGTGACTGAATAATGAAGAAAATAAGTCAAATGAGTGAACTCACACAATTTGGGAGCTGTGTGGATAGAAGAATAATTAACCAAAGGATATGGAACTGGATCAAAGAAATGGTTGATGTTTAACATGAACTGCAGCAAGAAAAAAATTTTGATTTTCAGAGTTGGAGCTTGGTTTATGAGGAATTTGTTTTTGCACTTTCTGACTAACTGATTCTTAAAGTTCCCCTTGCTAAATAACATCTGCTTCACTTTTACTCCGAGTAAAATTTCTGTTTTTCTTTGTTTTTCTTAAATATTTTGGATACTTCAAAGAATAGTCCTTGCTCATATTCAAATATCTTTGGATAATAAATTCAACTAATCTTTAATTAACTCTTAGAATACCTACTATTTGACTCAGCATTATCATCATTATCAGATTTTTCCTTATGTTTTACACTTCGTAACCACGATCTCAAGTAATGAGAAACATTTAGCATCAGCTAACTGCCATAACTGTTCTCCACCTTCACATCTCAAATGTGAATCCGGAAGCAGGTGTTGGAAACCAAAAACTCGGAGATGATATATTCTAAGGGAAAGTGTTTGCTACGAATACGAAATAAAAGCTAGCTGAATAAGAAGCGAACTAAGATTCAAGATAATGTAGCTTGTCAAACTTAACAACATTGTGTGACAAAGAAGAAGTGACGTAGAGACCAAAGATATACAAAGATGTTCTTTTTTTACTCAAGGCAGAAGGCCTGAGATTTTGGGGGAGTGGGTGGGGTGGGCGGGGCAGTCAATTAGATCGACCCCAGTACACAACTGGTACTTAATTTATTGACTCTGAAAGGATGAAAGACAAAGTCGGTTCTATTGCAGTAATACAATCAGATAAAAAGCATGATTGAAAGAGCGACAATGGAAACACGAGTGATTCTGAAACAAGCAACATAAAACAGAACCATAATTAGTGGATTTTAAGTACATCACATGTGTATTCAATTCTGTATTGAATTCTGCACTAATTAGAACACTAATTAACAGAATAAATACATTCTGTTAATTAGTGCTCTAATATATTTTTAGGCTCAGAACTTGAATTTCACTTTGCTCATTCTATATTTGTGCGAAATATTTATGTTACATTGATCTCAACATGTGTTTGTGTGTGTGAATCCAGCTATGTGCATACACTTCCAAATGTGTGCATATGTTTGTGAACTCTATTAATTTGTCATCTTTGTTGTCAGCAATATCATTGAGGTTGACCTTATTACTGCATGACCATTTTCCTTTGACCTTAACCCTTTCGTTACTGTATTTATTTTGAGATGCTCTGTGTTTCTTTCAATTACTTTAAATATAACAAAGAGTTTAGTAAAATAACTTGGTTATCATTAAGCTTGTGTTAGGAACATAAATTGCGACTAAGGTTTGGTGGGAGATTTTAATTCAAAACTTATGAAAATAAGACATTTGTACTACAGAGCCAGAGCCAGTTTCAGCCGGGTTGGTAACGAAAGGGCTAATGTAACCTTTCACATAACCCCAGCTGGTTTCTCTTGACCTGACCTCAACAGAGACCTATTCCTTCGATTTCTTTTTTGACCCCGGTCAGTATGGCTTCTTTCACTTTAGTATGACATTTCATTTGACAAAGTGTTAGGAGGTTGTCACTTTATCTCAAATAAGAATTTTCATATTAGACATTAAATTTTATCAGTGTCCAGGATGAGTTGAGTTACATACCAAATAAACTCTGGGTCCATAACTACACTGAACACTTATCACCCCTGGCTAGCTTAACTGAAACACGGTCCCCTTTCATTTCTTGGTAGTTAGACCTCTCCTTCCATTGGTAGCTACAGTTAACCCTAGACCCCCTTTTTCTTGAGTAGCTAAATTGAATCCTGGACACCTTCTGCTTGTAGGAAAATTGAACTTTCAGCTATCTCCTTCCACAGCTAACAGAACTAAATCCTGGACTTCCTTTATCTCCTGGATAGCTGAAGAAAACCTATAGCTCTGAATTCTGTTTCCATCATTTATATTCTAACAGTGAGGGTTATAATTTATTAACCCCCCTTCTATACATTTGACTCTTCATATGCTTGGGAGGAAAGATTGCTTTGCGTGTGTATGTCCATGTGTGAGTGTGTATGCATACGTATGGAATCTGGTTTGGCAATCCATTTCAAATATTTTCTTAGTTATCTCCCTTGCCTTTGGTTGAATAAAATATTCTTCAATCTTCAACTCTATTTCATACGGGTATAAACTTAATGAATTATTGTGCCAGCTACATTGCACTCACTCACTGTCTCCCTCAACCTCTCTCTCTCTCTCTCTTTCTCATTCATACACACACACACACACTCTTTCATTTATGTATGTATTATGTATACACTTTATTGTTAAAGCTGCAAAAAACATCACAAAAATATCTCCCATTCGTCAGGCAGTTGTGATCACAACTGCCTGACAAATGAGAACATGAAACTCTGAGTTGCAGCTTTTTGTGATATTTTTGTGATGCTTTTGCAGCTTTAACAATGAAGCATATTATTCTACCTCTGGTTTTCAAGCACTATTTTTTCCCACCTTGTTTTATATGTATGTACATACTCAGGTATATATATATATATATATATATATATATATATATATATATATATATATCATTAATTATATATATTCTGTTAGAATATTATACACTGAATTTATGAGTGCTCTTTGTATAAGTGTCAAAAATATTAATACTATAAAGTATCTAGACATAAGTATGAGCGATTATATATATTGTATTTTGAAATAATAGCATGAAATTTCATATCAAAAAAATTTCTCACGAAGATACATGCGTCTAAAATAGTATTGTATTAAAAATATATGTAAAAATATGAAACATAACAGTTTAAAAATTTGTTAATTAATGCATCTTATGATTGTTTCACGAAAGTATTATCATTATAATGGAATCCATTGTTGATACACATTGATAAACAATACTTCTGCTCGTCAGAGATGGAGAAGATAAAGTTTTTATAATATATCGAATGTTGTTTTAAAATCCAAAAAATATTTGAAAAATAGATTAAAATTTACTTGTTTTGATTTATGCAGGTAGGCTTTGGTAAGAAAATTTAAAGTTTGTATATATGTATCCCTGGTAAGTTCACCTTGGTAATCCATGACAATTTTGTGTAAGCTATTTCTTGATTTCCCACAAGGGGACAGTACAGCCTGGCTGGGGTCAGACACATACGGATGGTTATAAGATTTAAAAATGCACAAAAATGATAATCGTATGATAGACAAAAGACAATCACAAAACAATAAAAGACAAAAAAATGAGGTATTAAAACAGGTTGGCGCTCCAACCCCATGAGCCCTGTTTCTCTATTGACCCCTTCTGGTAACCTTTATAGTGTGTTCACGCAGAGTCTTTCATACCCAACATTCATGCTACATGTACCCATCTATCTTTATACATTCTTGCTGACAGGCACCTCCTCTCTAGCCCCACTTTCCTTTTCAGATGAAAGGTGAAGGCCTTCACCAATGTGAGGCCGGTGACAAAGCTACCTATCATTACTCCTTTCACTCTCGACTTCCAAATCACCTCTTTTGCAATTGCTACTACCAAGAGAAAACAATTCGTACCTTCTTCCGTAAGGAAATCAGGTGGGTCAATTTTTAAAATTGACACAGACGATAGCTGTACTCTCCTCACATCTGACAACAGGTGTTCTGTATAAGCCCACAATTCTGACACACCTGGACTCTGAACAATAGCATGTGGGACAGTTTCCTCATCCCGCCCGCATCTTGAACAGGCCTGTGGGCCAGGATGACCATGTCTAGTGAGCTTATCCCGAACTGGTAGGGCTCCTCGGTAACACTGCCAGGCCAGAGACTTTTGGAAATTATCCAGTGTCTTTGGCCCAAATGTTCTGCGGAACAGACTGTCCAACTGATTATCATCAAGACCCAGGGTCTTCCCCAGGGCATCAACGTTTCCGGCCTCTACCGACCTACTATAGAAATCTGCGGTGGTGCCCAAACTGCTGGCATTGCCCAAGCTGCAGAACTGGAGAAGAGCCTTGCAGCACTCCGTGTAACTTGTATCCAACCTCGATTTTCAATGAAACCAGTTTTCTCTTCCACCAAAACTAGTGAACCTAGGGAACATCCGTTTTGCAAGCAGAGACCACAACCGTTCACCATCCAGATAAAGCCAGAGGTGCCTCAATCTCAACACATGTTTGTGCATCAACAGCCAAGGCATCCCTAACTCACCCTTTAACGGTTTTTGACAGCAGATAGAACACCTCACAAGTGGACCAAAGCTCGTCCACAAAAAGTAGAAGATCTGCCTCTCCAACTTGCCCAACCACAAATCTGGACAAGGAACGACAGTTAGGTGGTAAACAATGACCGATGTGATAAACATTGGCCACCTCTACCCTCCCTTTCAAGAACAGCCACCACCAAGACCAAGTCTTGACTATCAGGCTCACCTTGCTCGCTACCTCAGTCCAGTTCTTTTCTATCTGGAGATCTGGGCCAAACCAGATTCCTAACAGCTTAACTGAGCCCTCCGTCCAGTGTCCCATGACGCTATTCAAAGGCATCATCTCGTCCCTCCAGGTGCCAAGTTGCAAGCTGACCAATTTTTCCCGGTTAATCTTTGCTCCTGCCACCATCTTGTAAGCCTCGATGGTCTTGCCTACTTTCTGTAGGTGTTCCATCTTGGCCACAATGATAGTGATGTTGTCCGTGTAAGCTGAAACTGATGCCCCACCTACTGGATTCGTCGGGATGCCACTCAGCCTTCGCAGCAATGGCTCAAGGGCCATCACATAGAAAAGTGGTGAGAGTGGACACCCTTGGTGAACCGAATGCTTGATACAGAACGGCCTTGAGAGAAAACTGTTCACCCTAATGATTGAGTTGATATTGTTGTACAACTGTATGATCCACCTAAGGAAGCCAAAACCTAGTCCAAACTGTGCAAGAATAGATACCAGGTAACGATGATCTACCCTATCAAACACTTTAGCTTGGTCTAAATGGACCAGTGCCCTGCCCTTACCAGATTCATTACCAAACTCTTCTATGGTGTAGCATATAAGATGAAGATTATCCTGGATGGTTTTACCGGGGATCACACACATTTGTGCTTCCTCGATCAGGCCATCCACAACATGCATCAATCTTTTTGCCAACACCTTGACCAAAATCTTCATCTCTGCATTCAGCAGAGTGACGGGCCTAAAGTTATCTATACTATCCTTGTCCGGGTTCTTCCTGACCAACATCACCACTCCCAGACACACAGATCTGGGGATCAACCCGTTCTGCTGCCAGTATGTGCCCAAACAAGTCTGGCATACTCTTATACAGTTCGTATGGTAGACCATCGAGGCCTGGTGCCTTACCACCACTGCAGTCCGCTATAGCCTCTAACACCTCCTCAGGTGTGATTGACCTTTCACAGATCTCCGCATCCTGCCTCAAGAGACCTGGCGAGGATGTCTGTAAGGCCTATCCTACTATCTGGTCCATCACTTCGCCCGAAAAGCAGGGCGAAGCGCTCCTGGAAAGTCTTACACATCTCCTCGGGTTCGTTTATCAACTCACCTTGTTGGTTCACCACAGATCGAATTATGGAATCATTTCCACATTGAGCCTCCACCACTCATACCCATCCAGCAGCCTTGATTCCCTCGCTTCCCATTGCAAGAAGTCTAGCCCTGACAATACACTCCATGTGCTTCACCTGGGATGTGTTGCCATTTCTCATGGGCCTTAACTCTAGGGCCTTAACTAATTCTTTTTCCCTCATACGTTCTCTAGCTACTAAACCTGAACTCTATCTAATAGACTCAAATTCAATGGCTCTTTTTAGGAATGTGTGTGTGCTAAAAATCTTTGCTTAAAATTAACAGAACTCCCTATGTATACCATATTACTTAACCTATCCGCTAATATAACTATGTACTTGTATATCATGTTGAGTCTTCTACATTTACCTTCTTAAGGGCATGATTCTTTATTTTTACATGGGCAATTTTTATTTTTATATTTCTGTTCAGAGGTATAACATTTAATATTATTATAATTATTTGTTATGGTGCTTAATATTATCATTGAATTTGCTGTAGCCTTATTTATCTTGGAGTTAGATATATGTTAGTTAGTTAGTTAGTTAATTTGGCTCAAAAGCAAATAGCAAGGCCATGTAGGGGGGACATGGAGTTAAGTACAGGGTGGTGTTCATGTAAAGAGTTCAGGCCACTTGAGGTCAAGGGAGACTTTGAACAAAGCGGTCGTCGGCATCTTCACCATCTCGTCTGGCAGCTTGTTCCACGGATCCGCAACCCGGACGGAGAGAGCTCCTCTCCTTCGATTGAGATGAAATCGTCGCAGGTAGAGCTTCTCGGAATGACCCCGCAGCCGACGCTCTGGAGCAGGAGTGAAGAACAGCTCTTTCGAGAGGTTACACTTTCCGCTTATTACTATTAGTTTGTGGTATTGTATTACCTAAGGCATGTTGTAAATTTTCCAATATATGGTTGTTAGAATTTTGTTGGGATTTTGTTCTTTTGATATCATTGCTATGTGTCCGAGTATTTTGAGCATTATCTGGGATCTTAGTGTGATTGTTTGTTTCATTATTAGTATTGTTATTGCTGTTATTACTAAAGCTATTTTTATATTTATTAATTTTTCTTGTATCAGAACTGACAATAATAGATCCTGTATTTGGTGTTGTAGAGTAGGATATTTTAATTGTGGTGATATATTATAAAAAGTTTATCTTCTCCATCCCTGACGAGTGGAAGTATTGCTTATCAATGTATATCATCAATGGATTCCATTATAATGATAATACTTTCATGAAACGACTGTATGATGCATTAATTAACGAAGTTTTAAACTGTCATGTTTCATATATTTACATATATTTTTAATATAATACTATTTTAGACACATGTATCTTTGTGAGAAATTTTTTTGATATTAAATTTCATGCTATTATTTCAAAATACAGTATATATATGTGTGTGTGTATTGGTAATTAGTAAGGGATTTCTTCAAACATTTACTGGTTTGCTCACAGTTAGGTATTCAAAATAGGTTATTCAACAGTTAGTATATATATATATTGAGAGAGAGGGAAAGAGATATATAATGTCTTCATTATTGTATAATTGCATGTGTTGGACGGAATTTGTTGAGGCAGATTTTCCACAGCCAGATGCCCTTCCTGTCCCCATGACCAGACATATGTTTTCACAGAATGAAGGTCGCGACTTGCATGTTAATGACATTAATGTATAACTATTGCTTGAAGTCCAGGCAAGAAGGCAGTCACACACACACACTCTCTCTCTCATACACACAGTTTTCTTTCAGTTTTTGTCTACAAATTCACTCACAAGGCTTTGGTTGGCTCAGGGCTATAGTAGAAGACAATTAAGGTGACATGCTATGGGACTGAACCTGAAACGATGCAGTTGGATAGCAAACTTCTTACTACACAGCTGCACTTCTCCCTACACACTGTGTATGTCTGAGATATGAAGTTCAACCAGTAGTAAAGATATTATAAATAAGAAAAACACAAAAAGCCTATTGAAAGTCAGCTATCCAGTATTTCTTGATCAAAATATTACATTTCTTTTGCCATTTTGTAAGCTGGAACATCCCCAAAGGAGTTTTTAGTAACTGCATTTGATGTGAATATTGAACGAGCACAGGTGTTTTGAAACTCCACCTGTCTAACACCCGTGGACATGTTTACAAAGTCAGAAAACAGCACAGCTCCCATGACTTTAGGAAACATTTTTTCACGCTGAGAGTTGCTGAAGCATGGAACAAACAGCCGGCATCAGTTGTTAGTTGTCAGAGCACTGCATCCTTCAAAACTTCCATGCTTCCTGAGATTCACCAACACTACACCTGATTTTCTTCCCTCCATACACATGCAAGCATGTATCTGACTCATACACTGTTCACTTCCCAGACATTTGTACATTACTGCATATGCTTTATACGCACTTTTTGACAAGTTGTGGTGCACCTGAGCACTGTATACAATAATTTCATTATTATTATTATTATCCCCATTAGTTTCCAATTATGCTCACATACTTCCACTATGTTGCTATATAAAAAGCTCCCATGACTTTAGGAAACATTTTTTCACGCTGAGAGTTGCTGAAGCCTGGAACAAACTGCCGGCATCAGTTGTTAGTTGTTGGAGCACTGCATCCTTCAAAACTTCCATGCTTCCTGAGATTCACCAACACTACACCGGATTTTCTCCCCTCCATACACACGCAAGCATGTATCTGACTCATACACTGTTCACTTCCCAGACATTTGTACATTACTGCATATGCATTATACACACTTTTGACAAGTTGTGGTGCACCTGAGCACTGTATACAATAATTTCATTATTATTCTAAAAAGACAAGGACCAATCAAGGGGAGATAATTCACTGCCGAGCAAACGCAATCCCTAAAAGAGTTGTTGTCAGCTCCCAAACTCCATCCCAGTTTTCATGAATCACAGCTTTACAGCTTTCTCCCGTTTTGGGTAACCATCTTGGCCCTGACTAACTATATGTGATAAACCATTTACTGCTATTCTTCTGTGGTTTTTTGCTTTCATTGATCATTTCCATCTGCTTCTTGGCAACACAATATTCCTTGTCCAGTGCCATTGAGCACTTAGATCAGTGGTTTTCAACCAGGGTCCCACAGAACCTTAGGGTTCCGCCAGTACAGTCCAAGGGTTCTGCAAGAAGTTACAAAACTGCCAAAATTGGCAGTAATTTTTAATTCTCCTGTGCAGATATGTGTGCATAAGACTATTAAATTATTGCACAGGGGTTCCTCGAGCCAGTGGAATGTTTCCTTGGGGTTCCGCTCCAGCAAAAAGTTTGAAAAGCACTGACTTAGATAATATATTCTGTAGTGTCCCAATTTTTCTTCATCTACATTTGGAAAATTTACCATTTTCCATCTCAGCAGATTTGAGCAGAGGCTGGAAATACATCATAGACATCTCAAAGATGGAATTTCGGCCATGATATGCTTCACCTCCAGATCTTATTCCAACCAACTTTTCTTTCAATAACCTTCTTATTCCAACCAACTTTTCTTTCAATAACCTTCTTATTCCAACCAACTTTTCTTTCAATAACCTTCTTATTCCAACCAACTTTTCTTTCAATAACCTTCTTATTCCAACCAACTTTTCTTTCAATAACCTTCTTATTCCAACCAACTTTTCCTTCAATAACCTTCTTTTCTGGTCATTTTTAATTACTCCCACTATATCTTGTATGCCAGTATGTCAATAGATTCTTCTTCCCCCTTTGGTAATCCGTTCTTGCTGAGGGCATTGAATCAAATGCAGTTTCCTTTTCTCTGCTTCTCTAGCTTAACACAGCTCTGTGTTTCCTCTGTGTCATTATTGAAAATAGTTTAAGTCGATTACAGCCAATGCCTTTCTAGTCACTTTTAATCACTCCTTCTATGTCTTGACGTTCAAGTGATGCTAGTCTGTCTGTAGTTTCTTTCTCTGCTTGCTATGTTCCTGCAGTTTTGATATCTGACAAATTGTCTTGAATTTCTACAACATTGGACTGTTTACACCATTCCAGCTTTGTAGATCTCAGCTGATGTTATAAGTGGTTGAAGAAACCCTCTCTTTCAGTACAGTGCTGATCTGTTAATCATTTGAGGTAGATCAAGCCACTTCCTGGTGTAAATATTGCATTTTTGTTCCATGATCTCTACTTTAGACAGTGTTACTCTGCATACAAGCTGGGGGTGGATGGTATAGATCAAACTGTAAAGGTGGTGAGCTGGCAGAAACGTTAGCACGCTGGGCGAAATGCTTAGCGGTATTTCGTCTGCCGTTACGTTCTGAGTTCAAATTCCACCGAGGTCGAATTTGCCTTTCATCCTTTCGGGGTCGATTAAATAAGTACCAGTTACGCACTGGGGTCGATATGGTCGACTTAATCCGTTTATCTGTCCTTGTTTGTCCTCTCTGTGTTTAGCCCCTTGTGGGTAGTAAAGAAATAGGTATAGATCAAACTGCAAGCACCAAATCTTATAATTTGCCAAGTAGTTTTGACTTGTTGCTTTTAACCTATCTTCAGCTTGTGCCATTATCTCAACAAAGACTTAGTGTGCCATAGTCTTAAACTTACATGGGTTAGCCTTTAACTATTGGCATGGTTTCCCCTGTTATTCTGAACTTCATTTGTTTCTGCTAACCTTTGACAGATGCTTGGCTTTCTTGCTTTAAACTGTATTTTTGATCAAGTAAATAGTTCATCCAGTCTTCCGAGAACTATTTGCATACCTTTTTGGTTCCTTTGTCAGTGTTGTTATGTCATCCACAATTGCCTTCTTAGTCTGCTGATCTAAATAGCATCTCCATGACATGTAAAAACCACACAACTGATATTGTGCAGCCTGCAGCAATTCCAAGACATTGCCAGTCTGTTGTGAACCACACTCAGACACTGTTACACTTCCTCAAATCTGCAATCCTCTTCGGTGTCCAAAAAATCTATTGCTTCTGTCACCAGTTTGTGTGGTACAGAACCATAAGCATTTGCCAGATTACACCAAACATTCAAATCCCTTATATTCTTCACAGTGTCTTGTATTGGATCCCAGATTAAAATGTGGGTTTGACACACCGGGAAGTCTAGCCTTCTCATTCACATCTCATTCACATAGCCATCATTTTGTATAGAGATGTAGCTGTTCTTTTAGCAAGTAAGCCCATGTAAATCTTGCCATCTGCATTCAGGATTTATATTGGCCTTAACTAACCAATAAATCCTGCTTCAGTTTCCTTTGGTAAATAAATCCTTTCTGCCTTGTAGAAGCCATAAATCAGATAAACATCATGCCTGAAATGTTTAAGTAGTAGTTAAGTTTTATAATGTACTTGTACACTTTGTACGGTACACCAACACCTTCACAGATATTCCAAAGTTAGGGCGGTGAGCTGGCAGAAACGTTAGCATGCTGGGCGAAATTCTTTGCAGTATTGCGTCTGCCACTACGTTCTGAGTTCAAATTTTGCCAAGGTCAACTTTGCCTTTCATCCTTTCAGGTTCGATTAAATAAGTACCAGTTACGCACTGGGGGTCGATGTAATCGACTTAATCCGTTTGTCTGTCCTTGTTTGTCCTCTCTGTGTTTAGCCCCTTGTGGGTAGTAAAGAAATAGAAGGTGGCGAGCTGGCAGAAACGTTAGTACGCTGGGCGAAATGCTTAGCAGTATTGCCTCTGCTGTTATGTTCCGAGTTCAAATTCTGCCGAGGTCGACTTTGCCTTTCATCCTTTCAGGGTCGATAAATTAAGTACCAGTTTCGCACTGGGGTCGATGTAATCAACTTAATCTGTTTGTCTGTCCTTGTTTGTCCCCTCTGTGTTTAGCCCCTTGTGGGCAGTAAAGAAATAGATATTCCAAAGCCTCTTATAGAGTTTGCCAAAAGCTGTGTTTGCTCTTCCTCTTCATGTTTTTTTAATCTCTTTATCAAGCTTGTCATCATTTGTCACTGTGGAGTGAAGATGAATGAAAACATTGACTGTCTTATTATTTTTACCTTCAAGGATACACTCTAGGCATAACCTTGATTACTACCAGAATGTGACTGCAACAGAAGCTCCGTCTTCTTTGTGCTTATGGGGGAAGCCAAAACATCTGACTGCTGAAATAAATATATTGACAGTCTGTTGAATATCTTCAAGGGAATTAGCAAACGGTGCACAGACATCATCATCATCATCATCATCATCATTTAGCGTCCGCTTTCCATGGTGGCATGGGTTGGACGGTGCATCTGGGGTCTGGGAAGCCAGAAGGCTGCACCAGGCCCAGTCTGATCTGGCAATGTTTCTACAGCTGGATGCCCTTCCTAACGCCAACCACTCTGAGAGTGTAGTGGGTGATTTTATGTGCCGCCGACAGGTGCCAGACGAGGCTGGCAAACGGCTATGCTCGGATGGTGTTTTTTATGTGCCACCGACACAGGTGCCAGACGAGGCTGGCAGACGGCCACACTCGGATGGTGTTGTAAAAAATAAGTCTCTGGTAGTTTGAAAGGAAGACCTTATTTTTTCCTCTTTTTTTTCGTTTATTTCTTCTTTTTGCTTAATATGGTGCTGATTAAAGATACCACCAGAGGTGCAATTTTTCCACAGGGATCATCAACAAA